>NC_072732.1:23046275-23126275 GCF_026930045.1 Uloborus diversus | reverse complement strand
GCTTGGCGAAAACTTTGGCAGCATGGTTGCTAGATGGCCGGATTATCTATAGTTTGGCACTCGACATGTATTTTAAACGTAATGTGTTTTTATTATAATTTTTTTCCAGGTGCAGAGATTGAACTGTTTTTCTTTTAGTTATGCATTATTTTGACATTAGTAATAAGTTTCTAATCACAGTTTTCAGTAACTTTTATTTCATTCGGAACTGCTACGTTAGCGTTGGTGTAAACGTAATGGCGTAAACGTTTTGCGTTGACGCAAAAATGTACTAATCGGTATCTTAAATTGAAATTGTAGGTAAAAATCTTACCGTTTGCCGATTCTTTTTGGGCGCTTGCATCTTTAATTGTTAGAGAGTTATTGAATTGACTAAAGAAAATGCACAATACTATCAAACGAAAAACTCACTATATTAACAAAATATTTACAACTTAGAATAACAAATTTACAAATAGGATTCAATAAAATATCATTCTTCCGTGTTCCATCAATTCTATTTATTTTATTTCTCGCTAGCGTAGATCGTCTGCTACGATCAACGCCCACTGTTGCTAGGATATCCACTAGTCACATGGTTTGGTTTATGAGCAGCAAAAGAGTTGCGATAGCTCGGTCTACTCTTATTATTAGTCTATGGTTTTTCCCTTTTCTTTCTTAATTCTGCTTTTACGACTAGCAAATTTTACTAGTTGCGATTAGCTTTCTTTTTCCGTGCTTCCGAAGTCATCTAGGAAAAAAAAAATAGATGTATTAAACTTTTATGTGTGTTCTGACCCGCAAAAATCGTCTTTATGAGGTCAGCAATCAGGGTTTAGGATTTTTCAAAAATTTTAATTTAGTGCTTTGTACTTGTCATTACAACAAAAAATTCTATATTTGATAAATCAAAAGTTTCGAACCATATAGTAGACGAATGGAAATACAAGTTTAATTTTTAATGATATTCTGTTTTCTTCGTGCATTATCATCTTTCTCCATTTCACTCGTCAAATTACTCTTTTATTCGCCATTGAAGTTTTTAAACTTCTTTCGTAAGCTAAATAAGTGTTATCTGTGTTCCTTATGCCCTTGAAGTTTCAAAGTGAATCATTTAGTATTTTTCTAATGTGGTTGTTTCCTTCAGTCAACAGTCAAAAGTACTACTTATAGTCAGTTAGAGATTAAGATTTAGAGAGATTAAGCGTAAAAATAACATGGAGCGAGAAAAAATGTGTTTCTCCGATGTTTATTTTCAATTAATTATTTTAGTGGTCCAATTTTGGAAATAAGACTTTGTATTTATGACGTCACAAGCGATGTACTTTGGCGCATCTCCACTGGCGCACTGAATACTTACGCTTGCTTTCTACCGCGTTTCTACGATATGATGATTAAGACGCGAATTAAATATTGCGCTCTGCGCTTGCTATCAACCATATAGTTTAGTTGCCAGTATATGAGAGTAAAAAAGCGAATTAAGTATTACACCCTGTGCTAATGGCATCAGTGAGTTGCATTTCATCACTTGTGATGTCATGTGCTGAAGAATAAAAAATGAAATTGAATCAGTGCACCGATTAAAATAATTGTTTAAAATTTTTAAATGTTGTCAACTTATTTTTTAAGCATGCTCTTTCAAAAAAAAAAAAACTTTTAAAATTTCGGATACAACCCAATTGTTCGGCGAAACGTTTGAAGTCTATACTGCCGTGCGAAGCGCGAAAGTCGTATCTGCATCTGAGTTCAAAATGAGAAATTGCGTCTTAAGTTTTACGCTTTACGCTTCCATACATTTTCGACTTCAGATGCTACTTTTTCAAAGAAATTTTTCAATTATTTCCCATTTACAAATGACCACAACACATTGTATTTGGTAAAATGTTACAAAGAACCACCTGATAATCGTAATTAAATTTTGATCAAGAGTGCTTATACGACTTTTCTGCTTAGACCAGCAGTATAGCAACTGGCCATTCGCTGCAGCGCAAGGTAGCTTCACGGCAGCATTAGTCTCACAGCAACAAAACTCAATTTACAAGCAAGTGTTCGGGGAAATACATCAGTAGCGCTCTAACCCTGCGTTTCTCGCCCCTTTTCGACCCACGGACCGGCAAGCTAGTGATGAATTTTCTTGCCTTTTTTTCTTTTCTTTTTAGCTTTTGTTTATTTAAAAAGACTGCGTTTGCGGACAATTAAAAACAAATGGATTTTTTTAACAGATTGGTAAGATTTTTTCCGTTTTTTTTTTCTTTTTTCTATTTTGTTCTTTTTTTTTCGGCAGAAGAAAAATTTTTTAACTCTGGTGCCGATACACACTTGTGAAAAAATTTCGCAATTGGCTGACGACATTTTTCTTTTTTTTAAATAATAATAATAATAATAATAATGATAAATGAATTATTAAATAAGTAAACAAAACTTTACTTGATGTAAGAAAAACTATTACAAAACGTATTTAAATATTAAGAATATGGCAAGTAATTAGAGTAATAATTATTCGTAAGTAATAAACACTGCTGAAAACTTAGAAGAAACTACGAAAATCGATTTCAAAATTCTCGAAATAGATGCCTTATCGGATGATAATATTATGGTGTCTTCTTTTTTTGATCAAGGAAAAATATTGAACGAACGAAAATCACTGTGAACCGGTCAAATTTTTCTGCGGACCGATGCCGGTCCGCCGAACCACCGATTGAGAATCGTTGCCCTAACATATTATTCTTATCTGCATTTTTTATTTTATTACGTTACTAATGGTACCCGCACGGCTTTGCCCGTAGTAGAAAAGTAAAAGGTCGTTTGATTCGCCTGTATATTTACAAATAATGGATGATGAATTTCTCACCAATTGGCTATGTTCATTTGCTCGCCCATGTTACGGTTCCACGCTATGATAATTTCGTAATTTGCTCGTCCACGTTATGAAAATTTGCTGGGTAAAATGTTCTTAAAAAATTGGAATAGAAAAAGAACAAAATCAAATTTTCGAAAAATCGCTTAGAGATGCACACACCCATGCTACAAACTAATTCTGTGCCGAATTTCGTGAAAATCGGCCGACGGTTTAGATGCTATGCGCGTCACAGAGATCCAAACAGACAGACTTTGAGCTTTATTATTAGTAAAAATAATTTATTCGCAATTCAAGTGAGCTATAGGAAGATCTGCAGTCTCCGTCTAACGGCTGCTGAGAGAGCTAAAACGAAAAATTCGTGAATGCAGTTCCTTTTTTTTTTTAAATTTTTTTTTTTTTTTTGAAATTATATTAACATAACAAACTGTGTGTCTGAAGATTATATTTTGCTATCATATTTTACTTTAAAGGTGAAATGAAATATTTTACCTTTTTTGATTGATTTCTTAAATCACCGCAAGGTAGTGTATTCAGACTCTAGAAATGCTAATTTCAATTGAACCTACCGTAAATGTCATCGCAGACATGATTTTTAATTTATAGTTTGCTGATTCAAGTTGTTGATATTCAATAACACGCTTTTATTAGCTTCACCTGTATGTATGTATGTATCTTGCAACGGAATCTTGCAGCTCAAATTTCGCCCACTTCCTGCAATCGATTCTTTTTAAATCTGACTCGCGACCTCAGACCCGATGACAATGCAATATTCTATAATCAAATTAATTAATTAACTCTTTTAATTGTTAGTTTCCTCCGATTTTAATCAATATTTTGGCATAAATCCAACAATGTGAAAAAGGAAAAATTAAAAAAAAAATACATTAAAAAATGCTTGCAAAAATTATTTTAAAATATCTACAAAAACTTTTAATTTTTCTGCATCAGACAAAATTTGTTCCAATGTTCCAAGGTAATTAGAACATGAAATATAATCGTTTTTAACTAATTTCATGCCAAAATTTAGGTGAGCCTTCAATTGGAAATTCATTGCTGATCAGATCATTGTTGAACAAAACTTTTAATCAAATGCATCTCAAATTTTCAAAGTAATATAAATATGATTTCCGCAAACATACATCGATGACTCACAGTAGCTTCCCATCGGGGTGCCCTTGTCTTAACTTTAAGATATTACCTTGCACTCGTTTTATAAATAATTTCGTCGCCTGATAATTCTCCAACATAAGACTAAAAAACAGAAAAATAAAATAATAGTTTAAAAAACTAAAAAAACACGCTTTCGTAGCAAAATGAACTAAAAAGTGAAAAATAATCTTTGAATGATAGTAGTTGACCAATCACTTAATTTTAATGTAATACAAAAAAGCATGGGGGGGGGGGCTTCTTATCAGTTGTCTTGAATTTCTTCCATTTGTTCTCCAAGCAAAAATGCAAATAGATAACACCCCACGGTTTTTTGTATTACATTAAAATTAAGTGATTGGTCAACTACTATCATCCAAAGATTATTTTTCACTTTTTAGTTCATTTTGCTACGAAAGCGTGTTTCTTTAGTTTTTTAAACTATTATTTTATTATGAAAAAGATTAGATCACGTAATTTTGAAATAGACACTTGAAGTTGGCCTTTTCACGAAAATTCAGTATAACAGGGACAGTAAACAATCCAGTTTCTCAAAAATTAGGATCAATCTTACTGATTTAGAAACAGACCAATACTGACGGACTAAGTATGTATTGATTAGTATGAACTGAGTCAAATACGGTGTCCTGGAAATCAGAATGAATGTAATTCAAGACAAATCTGGTTTCTCGAAAGTACGGGCTGATGTGGACAGAGATTAATGAGGTTTTGAAGGAGGGAATTTAGAAATTGTTAAAGCAACAAAGGGATAGAAAAGTCCTAAGTCAAATTTTGAGAGAAAGGCAAGTTGATAAAACGAATGTCATTTTTATCATGGGGTTGTGAATGTCAATAACTAAGATAACCACTTTAGAAACACTTTCCTTGTAAATTAACAAAAATGAAAGTAGTCCGGATAAAAAATTCAAGAAGCTTTGATGCAGCACTGGTGTTCCTGTTGTATACACTCTTACTTAAAGCATCCTACATCCTCACATTGAGCAATGGAAATGCTGATTATATTAGGTTCATATCTAACAACTTTTACTGGTTTCCGACTGTTAAAAGGAAAATTATGTTAATAAACAGAAGCCTCAAAGCACTAAATTCAGCGCAAAATAAAGATAGTATACTTTGAGTTGACTAGAAAAATGATCTACTTTCAGAAGTAGAGTAGAAGCCCTTTTGTCTTAAGACTGATAAAAATATTCTGAAATGTGAATTAAAACAATGACAACAAATATCTAGTCCAATGACAAATCATTTCAAAGTGAACGTCAACCTAATCCTGCCTATTCCTTGCGGCACCGATGCTGAATAAGGAGGTGGGGGAAGAGAGGGAAAAAGTTGTCCTGTCTCCCTCCCCCCTCCCCCTGATTCCAGGATGCATCTCTTTCCCTCTGTCGGACGTCTCTATGAATATGCGATTAGCGAACGCATCGCTCCTCCCCCCACCCGTTGCAAAATGAAGTGCGTAATTCGATTGTCGAACGCCATCAATGGCACGGGGAGAGTCATTCATTGGGGGATGGTGGCCTCCCCCCTTTCCCGCCAGAACTCTCCTCGTGGTCAGTCATCAGCACGGGATCATGCCTCATCGGGAAATTCCTGTCGAGAGGTTGACATCATGTTGCGGAGAGAGGTGCGGAAAGCAGGACACATAAACATAGAGGAGTGCTGAGGAGCTTCGTTTTGGTGGAGCAGGATTTTGCGCTGTGGGTAAAACTATAACGCGGTCGTTCGACCGTTACTGCCTTGTGCTTCACTGGTTTCAAAATCATTAAAAATTTAAAGAAGTCCTATTCGTTTTCTGGGAATGCATTCTATGTCAATAAGAGGTATTTTCAACTATGTTTGAAAAATCTAATGACGGTGTTGCAGTAGCCAATGAAATCGATGACACGTTTTGACGTAGCATAATCGGGCTGAATTTCATAATCGTCGTTTGGCAACAGTTCGCATGGTTTATAAACGCATTGGGGTTTTCAAGGGGCCGTGGTAGCCCAATCGGTAGAGTGTCGGATTCGGGGCCGGAGGGTCCTGGGTTCGAACCTCGACGGTCGAAGACCCACCGTCGTCATTAAAGGGGACTGGGCGACGTTAAATATGCTCGTGGTCTCAATGTCCTCCAAGTGAAACGATACCTCTGGGGGTGCTAGTACTAAGTAGCTATTAGCTCCTGGACTAGTTCTAAATTCTCATTAACTGTTTGATCCGGTGATGGTGCTGCCATCTATCGGTATATAAAATAATGGAGGCAAGGCACTTAGTATGCAGTTCTCGACATAAATACAGTTGTAGTCAGTTGTGACTCTGAATAGGAATAGGAATAGGGGTTTTCAATAGAAATATTGGGTTCTTGGAACTTTGTTTGAAATTGTTTGTTTTTTATTGATGAACAATTTATTAAGTACTAGTTGCGTTACCCGACTTTGCACGGTCTATCTCGAAAATAAAAGTTATATCAAGTGACACATGTTCACCAGGCTTGAACAAAAAAATAAAGTCTAAAATTTCACGGCAGATCACGGGAAAATAACCAAAAAGAGAGAATATTATCCGTTCATATTCGAAAAAAAAAAGTGGCAACAGATCTTTCTTCTCAATTGTTTTCTTCACTCTACAAATTTTAATAAAAGCATTGTTCAACAATGACCGTCATCAACAATGAATTTCTAATTGAAAACTTACCTACATTTTAGCATGAAATTAAGTGAAAACTGTTATAATTCACGTTTTAATTACATTGCGACATTAGAACAAATTTTATCCGGTGCAGAAAATTCAGGGGTTTCTATGGATAATTTATTCTGATTTTTGCGAGCATTGTTTTGCCCTCATATCATAGAAAAATGCCATTTTCGGGTCCTAAGATTAAAATTCGAACGGTTCGGATCTTTTTTTGGCGTTCGAACCCTCCCCCCTCTCCCCCTACGTTCCTTTTCGAGTTCTCAAATACCTTCCTGCCAAATTTGGTCGAGATCCGACGTAAAGTGTGAATTTGTTTAGGGAGCATACATGCACACGTATAAACTAGGACGTCAAAAAAAAGAAAAAGAAAGTTAATTTTTCAAGTTACACACCCTCTTAGATTTTTCCTTTTAGGTCAGAACAATTGTAAAAAAAGTTTCATAAAATTTGAACAACGGCAACCCGTGCTGACTTGCGCCTGAAAGGGTGTGAACTAGGCCGAATCGAAAAAAAAAAATTTCGGAAGTTCGAAATTTTATGTAGATAAAAAGTTGCCCCTATAGCCCATGTACTACAAAAAATATTTATCCAAATTAAAAAATGTTTAGTTGTCCAGCAGGAGGCCTATAATTTGTGATTTTCATCAAAAAATTGATTTTTTTTTCTATACTTCTTTTTTAAAAAAATGCAAGGTACATTTTAAGAAGAAAAATATAAACAGTTAAGTCGATAATTAGCTCTGAACAGAAATTTTTGCTCTCTTGCAATATTTAAGTCTCCCACATAATACTCAAATTATATACCTTTTCAAGTTAAACTTTTCATTTAAAATGTATTTTTTTTTAAATTATTTATTTGAAAATGTGTTCGACAATGACTTTTGTGCTTGATATTTTATTGAAGTATATATGTAATTTTTTAAAAGAGAAATTAAAAAAATCAATTTTAAAAATAAAATAATAAATTTTAGACCTTCTGCTGCATACCTAAATATTTGTTAATTTGGATAATTATTTTTGTGGTACATGTGAGGCTACAGAGACAACGTATTATTAAAATGAAATTTTAAACTTTAGATTTTTTTTTTAATTTGGCCTAGTATACACAGGCTTAGCTCACACTTTCGGGCGCAAGTCGGCACGGTTTGCCGTTGTTCAAATTAGATGAAACTTTTTTTTTACAATTGTTTTGACTAAAAAGGAAAAATATATATATATTTTTTTTTGAACGCCCTAATATACACACTATATTCTCTGTTTCATTTTTTCATTGCCTCAAAGTAACAGTAGGATATCTTAGTGTTATTTCTGGGATTAGACGCCTTTGTATTGCTCTGAGGTGACGATATGGGTTTTAACGATAAAACAGGATTTTCCCTAAAATACGATTTCTTGCCTAAGCAACCTAAGATGGTGGGCTCCTTCACGCACATTCTGTGAATATGTAAGAAAACATTCCCAGGGAAGGAAAAGGGAATATTTCCCGCTCTAGCCCTGGATGTAATTTCTCTCTTTATATCGTAAATCTTTCCTGCAAATCTGTCTTGTACATTCTGAATAATTGTTTCAAATGTCAATAAGACCTGTTTTTTCGTCTTCTTTTTCCTTTTTTTTTTTTTTTTTTTTTTTTTTTGCAACAGACTATTTTTTACACCATTTTTAAAGAAAATTTTCCGAAGAAATAATTATTGAGAGATCGATTTTAGTATTAATTTACTTTATAATTTTATGATTAATAATGGATCTATTGCAATAAAAAGTGGCAATTTAAAAAAAGTGGAAAAGAACTAAGAATAATTAGTTACATTATCTTAGGTTTTCTTGCCCAGATCTTCGAAATTTTATAAGCTTAATCTTGATTTTTTTTTTTTTTTTTTTTTGAAAATTCCACCCCCCTGTAACCCTGTTTAAACATGAAATTGCTAATTTGATCTCGATAAACATCGATTTTGTTTTAGTTTATTTTTTTCTCTCTTTCTAATTGATATTTCATTTTGATTAAATTTTATGACCGTTTGTAGATTTTGTAATGTTATAATTGTTCAGACCGGGAGATTCAGGATCTGGTCAGTTCATAAAAATGGCACACAGACGAGAACGTGATGGTCAGTTGCAGCGTAGACCAATTTGTCTGTCATTTCTTATCAGGGAGTAAAGAACTGCTTATAGCAATCCACGAGGGCTGGAGAGCAGGAGAAAATCTCTCCAGTTTTTATACAAAACAAATTACTAGTTTTTGTCAGAATAACTAAAAAATATATAAAATTTCAAGAATCGGTACAAATTGTTCTTTGCATAGAAAATATATTCAAAACTAATTTTTATAAAATTGAATTATTCTTAAGTTAATTAAAATGAAGCTGATAATATTAGTCTTGCACCGATTAAAAGCCTAATCCGCGCGCGTGATGTAGATGCTGATGATGATTACTAAAATAGAGTTCAAATGTTCGAATTTCCATAGAGAAATCTGACTCCCAGAATTTGGTTGGTTTCAAATCGTTTCAAACATTGAATGGATAACAAATTAACATGCCGCTTTGTCTCTTGGATATGAGGGCTCAGATGAGGTAAATTATTAGACTAAAGTAAAATGTAAGGAATTAATTTTACCACGTCATGTCCCCCCCCCCCTCTCCTGCAATGCCATTAAATTTTGCTACAACACTACGAAACCAAAAGCGAAAAAGAACAAAAATAAACAAATTCAATTTTATTTACTTTTTTTGAAATACTTCCTGATGTTCGCTATGTTGATGACTGTTTTGTTCTTATGAATCACGATCAACTAAGCATTGATGATGCTTTATCTATTTTAAATTCCATTGATCCTCATATTCAATTCTCTTGTGAAAAAGAACAGAATAATTGCCTTCCATTTCTGGATGTTCTCGTTTCTCGAACCGAGTCCGGTTTTGAAACTACAGTTTATCGCAAACCTTTTTCTGTTTCATTACCCCCACATAGATTATCGTCTCACCCTCCTAATCAAAAATATTCAGCTTTCAACACATTTGTTTATCGTGCAATGAATATTTGTTCTTCACCTGAGCTTCTTAATGCGGAACTCAACTATTTAAGAGCTGTGGCTGTTGATAGAGACTATCCGCCCACCTTAGTTGATTCCATTTATAAAAAACTTTACAAAAAATCTCAAAATATTGCTCTTAATAGAACTTTTAACACTAAGAATTTAGTTGTTCTGCCTTTCTTCCCTGGTATTAGTTTTCAGGTTGCTAAGATTCTGAAGCGATTCCAATTCCAAGTGGTATTTTCTCCTATTAATAAACTTTCTTTCTCTTCTCTTAAAGATCCTATTCATCCTCTTAATTGTTGTGGGATCTATAAAATTGTTTGCAATTGCGGACTCGGATACATCGGACAGACCCGCCGTTCTTTGAAATTTCGGTTAAAAGAACATCAAAACTATGTGAGGAAACAACAGCTGAATAAATCCAGTATTGCCCAACACTGTTGGGAATCAAATCATTCTTTTGATTTTAACTCTTATCAAATTATCCAAAAATGCCCCAATTCGTTGGATCTTGATTTTTGGGAATCTTTCCACATCCTGAGGAACCGTTCTAATTTAGTCAATGATCTTACTGCAATTCCCTATTTTTCTTCTGTGTGGACTCCTTTGTTAAAATTGGTTTAGTTTTTATATTATTTTTTATGTAAACGTCGTGCATTTCTTGCTTTTATTTTTTTCATTTTTTGCTTTCTTGTTTCGTTTGGTGATTGACTAATTCCAATATGTTTATCCTTCACTTTGTTCTTAAATGCATTTCTCCATTTGATACATTGCTTTCATACATAGTTTTTCCCGCTGGTAAATTTATTGCTAATTTATTCAGAGTGGTTTCATTTTTGGACTTTTTGCATTGTTTATGGGTTTTCTTGGAAAATTTATTACTTAACGGTTTTTTTCCTGATGGAATTATATAATAAATTTTGCCTTCATGGTGTCATTTTATCTTTTTTGTTTTGTTTAATTTCTAGTTTTTGATATTTATACTATCTCCTGTTCCACCGTGTTGCTTTTCTCGGATGACTTTTCATCCAGAAGCTCACATTTCTTTGCATTGAAAAAGGTGTTCCTTGTAACACCGAAACACGTGTCTGCAATATCTTACAATATTTGTGCTTTCTGACGTTGGATTACTGATTTTTTGAACTTCCTGAAGAATTTTTTTTTTTTTTTTTTTTTGCTCCTTAGTATCATTGCTATTTTCAATGTCTTTCAAAGAAATTCTGTGTAGATCATAAAGATAATTTAGAAATAATTAATAAAATTAGCAAATCAAACTTATGGGAATTCAGTGATCTAGAAGAGCAAATTATTGTGCTCTGACCCGAGTTCGAGCAGGGAGTTCAAATAAATTGAGGCTTCTGAAAGAGGAGAGAATGATTCTGATACCGATTTACGTAAAAACAATTGCTTCGTAAAATATAAGCTCTACGACTATCTATTTTACGTAAAATACTTCAGAGTTCTATAAAGCATTTCAAGAAAAATCAAATTGGCACTTTTAACGTAATATAATTTAAGAGAAATTTTAATTTTCAATTCAGATGCTTTCCGACTAAATCCAAAACTAGTCTTCTCTAACTACTAAAATCGAAACGTCTTTTCAATTTCATTAAAGGAAAATACTTTTATCTTTGCACAATTGTTAGCATTCTTAAGAAAAAGGGTTCAAAGTCCTGTTGCAAATTCTATAGTTGCAATGGAAATCTAACTACAATGTATCAATGTGTCATAAATGGTGTCACGCAGTAAGGAATCAAATCGGTTCGTGCACAGAATGGAGCCTGGCGGCAGCGCTTTTCCTAGTTTCTTCCACGATATAGGGTTGCACTAACCAACTCGACGAAGAATTATTTAAACTATTTCCAGCAAGTCATTTCTTCATATTGCTATTCTCCACAGCTTCATCATGCTTAAAATAAGAATTGCGCATTTCTTGAATTGAGTGAAATTCGATTTTCGTCTCCGATTTACATCCGAGGACAAAACCTTTTCCAAGAAGTTCTCTTTGTTGCGTGATGAGCGCTTAGCGAGAAGACTTCCATTAAGGTGATACTGAATTTCCGGCAAAAATGCGGTGTTGTAGCAAGGAATGGAAGAAGCCATTTTTTCGCCCTGCCTATTTCCTGAGCGCAGGAAATTCCGCCATTTCCCCTCGGTGGCAGAAGACAATTTCCTCCGCAGCACGACAAGACGAGGACGGAAATTGGGCGGAACGATAGAACAGATTTCTTTTCTTTTTTTTTTCGGCCATTGTTCTTTCGCTCTGTCTTGTTCTCAGTTTTCCTATTAGCTGCTCGTACTTTTGGGCGGAGATGACGCACCCTCGTCTTGTAAGAAATGCCGAAAAAAGGTCTCGCGCTCAAACGGAAACTTTTGTTTCGTTGCAGACTGACACAGAAAAACAAGAATGGTAATTTTTTGGTGACTGAGGAGGCTTCTGCCTTTCAACCCCCTCCCCCTCTTACCAATGGGCACCCAAAAGGCAATAAGAGGCATTTGGCTCCCTCCAGTCCTTTTTTTTTTTTCTTTTAACCAGAAAAGCTGCTGAACTTTCTGTTTTTATTAACTTATATTTTGCCTACTCTGTAGTCGGTTGGATCGGTCGAGCAAACTATTAATCGTTTCCAACAAAAAAGAAAAACAGTAATTATAAAGTAAATTTCGTTACTAAAGAACACAAATTAATTTGATGGTTAAATTGATGCAAGCATGTATTTGTGGGTTTTGGACACTTGAAACGACTTAAATAATACTGGATTTTTAAGGCTTCCCTTGATTTTAAGTCAAATCATCAGTTAAAAAGTCTTTTTTAAAAGCTTTTTTTAACACTCTTTTATTATGTATGTATGTATCTTGTAACGGAATCTTTCAACTCAAATTTCGACCACTTCCTGTGATCAGATTCTTTTGAAATTTGTCATGCGACCCCAGACTCGATGACAATGCAATATTCTATAATCAAATTAATTATTAGTTTATTCAAATTTTAATCAATATTTTTAAGTAATATATGATGATGCTCCCAAAAAGTATAATTAAATATGGATAGAAGCCCCTGATTTTCCTGCACCGTATAATACTTGTTACAATGTTCTAAAGTAATTAGAACATGAATTATAATTGTTTTTAACTAATTTCATTCCAAAATGTTGGTAAGCTTTCAAAATGAAAATTCATTGTTGGTCATGGTCATTGTTGAACAATGATTTTATTAAAATGTATCTCAAATTTTTTAAGTAATATAAATATAATTTTCACACATATACATTGATGACTGGTATGGATTAGACAATTATTCGACAGGCAATTTATTGGAGCAGTTGAACTTTTTAGGGCTAGAATGTTGCACTTTAAGGAGTATCATTATACTTTTTGGAGTTCGAGAGATCCCCGTTTCAAATCTTTCCCGTGGCCTTTAGTCGGTTTTTTTTCGGGGGGGGGGGGGGGGAGCGAAATTTCATGAATGTACGCAATCTCGAATTATGCTAAAATATGTTTTCTCCCCCCATAAAACAAGAAGAAAATAATAGTTTAAAAAAAAAACACTTTTGTAGCAATATGAATTAAAAAGTAAAATATAATTTTTGGATGTAAAGTATGATAAAATAATTGACCAAAAAATTAACTTTAAAATAAGTGTAAATAGACACCACTCTACGGTTATTTCAAATGCAAATTAATTATTTGGTCAATTATTTTATCATACTTAACAAAGATATTAGTAGTGAGTTGCGCATTATGTTACACATACGATGCTCACAGCAGAAGTAACCATAACATTGTTAGCAAAAAAGGAAATAAGCGCGTGGGGCATTTTCTTCCTATAATTGGGAGAAAGCACCACTAATGGTTCAGAAATAATTGAAATGAACTTTTTTTTTTTAAATTTTTATAACACTATATTATGGTTAACAATCATGCACAGTTTACACTGCTAAAAACCCTTAAATGTGGTGACTTCTCTCAATTTATTTTACTATTTTACCAATACGAAGTCTAGATTTCTTTTTTAGAAACCAATTTCTGACTATTCGGCTCTAAATTTGCACCAGTCGTTCTTAATACCGAATAAAGAAAATCGATATATTTGGAAAGTATCAGAATATATTTTCTGACCCTTGATATTGAACATAACAATGGGACACACAACCTGCGAGCCTTAGGTTCTGTTAGATTTAAGACTTTAAATCTAATTTAAAACAATCAGCTTCATTTACATAATTTTACTTAACAATGTTTCTATCGGAATTTCAGTTTTGGCAACACTCTTAGGGTTATGTACGTGCTGCATTCTTCTAGATTCAGTTTAACAGTTTATTCCATGTTTCTGATGTGTCGTGTTTCGTAGTTACGTTATATGTTTAATATGTTTGTTTTCCATCGTTTAATTTCAGTCAAAATAAAATTCTTTTTTATGAGAATACTGTTGAACTCTGCTGAGTAATTTAACAGGTTCGGCACACTACTTTTAAAGCCCAGTAGATTCAAATGGAGTTGAGGCGTTTTCAGCAGTTGTAGACTCTGCCATTTAATCGCTGACCCCTCACCTTAAACGTTATCTGTCGAAAACAGCCCAAACGTCTGCAAGCGATTTCCAATCCCTTATACACAAAAGCAAGACGAAACCACTTTCGCATCTGAGATGCTGCATTGATCCACACCATCCTCGGCACGTGGCCATCTGTCATCGCCGACTGTCCTTTCAACCGAAAAGTGGTCATCTTTATTTCTCTCTCCGCGGCCTTTTCGCTACCTGGCGAGAAGGTTCTCTGTGCACAGAGCGGGGAAGTTAAGTAGTCGCACGTGCGTCACAATGGAGAGGTACTTCCAGCCTCATATGCCGGGGCTCTTTCGCGAGGGGGAGGGGGCCCCTCTGTGCCGGGGGACCTCCTGCTGAGGGCGCGAGGGCTCGACACCTGCCTCGGTTTTCGCAGTCCTCCCATTTGGAGCGGCGTATACGTCCCGGTTATTTGAATCCCATTACGACCCATAATGGTAGATTAATAGGAAAAAGATTTCTTTCAACAAGTTTCTGATGTGGATGATGGCTGTCGGAATATGGAGAGTGATGTTGAATTAGAGAGCAAGGCTGAACAGCTCGGAGTTTTATTGTTGTTAAAAGAGCGGGGCGATTATGAAGTTACTTTACGTTTTCAGCTTATCAACAGGCATATTTTAAGAATTTGAAATAATAATAACAATCACGTACCATATTGCTCAAAACATTGGAGCAACGAGTACTTCAAAATCATAATCGGTCAAAAAAAGAGAGAGAGAGAGAGAGGAAAAGGGTGAAATCCTGTAATTAAACAATGAAAAATGTAACAAAGTTATTAAAATGTGATAATTAAAACCCAATACAAGATCACTGATTTTCAGTTTGAATCTCTCAGGTTTAAGAGAATGGAAAGATTTAGCTCTTTCTTTTGCTTTGGGGTTAAAATCGTTTTACCATATGTAACTTTTAACGTATAGTGTAGCTCAGACTCTTAGGGCTCGTCACGAATAATGTCATGCTTCGAGGTGGGAGGGGGTTCGAGAAGTTGAGATGAAGGGAAGAGAGGGGATAACACGAAGTGTGACATCGCATTTTGAAATAATATGAAAACAGGCTAACATGTGACAAAAAGGGGAAGGGGTGGGATATGGCGAAGTATGACACTTTGGGACCGTGGAAATTGTTGAAAAAAAGTGACATAATTTACTGACAGCCGTTTAATGTCTTACTTTTCGTTCTTTGATGTTTTCTTTTAGTTATTAGGCATCCTTGGACATCAAAACTTTGCTATGATTATAAGTAGCGACACAATTTTTAGTTATCATGATGATTTTACTTACGACCATGGGGGCAGTGAAAAGAAAGTTTTGGAGTAACCCTGCCCCCCCCCCCCTTCTTCCCCGAGTCATTGGTTTTTATCATAAATTCAAATTCTAATACAGTAGTTTATGCTTATGAAAGGGCTTTTGTGATCAACCAAAAAAAAAAAAAACCTTCAGAAGGTATTTTTCATAAACCCCCTTTCCAGAAGGTATATTATTGATTAAAAAACTCCCTCTAAAAGGTATTTCTGGCTGTGCTAGTGCTTACGACGAATTGGTTTTTCATTCACTTATTTGAAAAACCTGTTCTTATTCATTTGAGTTAACTCTTTTTCTCGGATTCATAATTTTGAAATCCATATTACCTCTCAGTCACTATCTCTGTCTCTCTCTTTTCTAAGGCGCCAGCAGCTTTCTGTAAATTCGTTTCAATTGATGTATGTCTACTACTTCTTCGTTGTGCTCCTGGTGGGGATCATTTTTTCCATTCGTTCGATATGCCCATTATTCAATGAAAATGAATCCGTTCGTTTTGAGTTAACTGCCTGAAAAGTATCCAGCGACTCAAAAACTTTGTATGTTGCTCCACATTAAGTAATTTGGGTTACTGTCAGTTAGGTCTTTTGCTTTCAAAACTGAATTGAAAAGGTACGCGAACATGTACGTACGCGAATATGGTATATAAGGAAAAAACCAAGCTTTTGAGGCGGTCTTTAGTAGAGTAGCATCCGCAAGGCATTCCATCCATCACAAGTGAAGCCTTCAAAACCAACAAGGCTGATTCTAGAGTTGAACTTTGGAGGGCGGTGAAGGAGTTTCACATAAAGGGAAAAATTAGCGGTCTCCACCGGCCACACTGCAACTAAATGAAGAAAAGAAAAAAAAAGGCAATTAAAAAATCGTTTGTCAATCGCAGCCGCAAAAAAAAATAATTTAACGACCTTACGGGATACAATGTGCATTAAGTAATTGGTAAAATCTTTTCTGTAAAATTAAGACGCAGAAAAATTTATTAAATATAGTACTTGCATGAAATAATGCACTTAGATACATGAACTTCAGTACATTAAAAAAAAAAACAGCATTTTAACAATGAGTAAGAAACCGTTGCCGCCCAAAAAAGTAGTGACTAAAGAATTCAACCATCAGTTTTGCCCTTTGCTATCATATTTCACAAACTGGGGTGAACTTTAACATTAATTAGAAACACTAATTAAATTTCAGCATTGAGAAAAATGCTTTCCATGCATAAGTCGTTTTTTTTTTTTTTTTTTTTACATTTTAGCAAAGCTTGTTCTTTTAAATGATTATCAAAATCGCATGTTTTTTCCAAATAATAATCAAACGGAACTAGTAAACCTGTCAGTAACATGTGGATGAGGCGTTATTGATAGGTCTTCGAGATTATCTGGTGTTAAGTAGCGTACATGAACTTAAAAATACGCTGCTATGTCACACATTAGAAAATCTTCCGTTTAAAATTTTTCTTATTTTCAACCTGAAAAATTATTTTGGGCTTGATTTTTGCAGTTAGAAGTTCTTCTTTCTCGGCAACATAACTGCTAATGTATTACTTTCAAATATTCCTCCCACTAGTCGATATTTCTATTTAGTGGCGCAGCCAATAGGAGGGGATTTGGGGTCAAACCCCGAGCAGAGACTTGGTTTTAACGCATATTGCAGATCCTAATACAGTATTTTTTACATATAGAAAAGGTAATGACCAAAAAGGTATCCAGAAGGTAATTTTATGCTGCGGTACTACTTCTGTATGTGTAATTGGGAAGATGGGGAGCCACGAAAAATACCTAAGCAAGTGGTAAAAAAATGAAGATTAACTGCCTTTTTTTTTCTCTCCCGTGATTTCTTAAGGTGATAACGAAATGAAGGAAAATTGTAAAATAGTGGAAGATTCAATAATATTTTCTAACAGAGATCATTTAAAAATGATTTTCGACATTATATTAGTTATAAAGTCGGATCTATTGTTTGGACATAGGACTTTTCAGAGGTGGGAATGGATTTATCTAATATCTCATGCTCATGTAGTTTTGTTATTTCCACGGATAAATCTTTGAATACTTGTTATAGCTTTCTACTCACAGCACTACTCACTCTGTTCTTTATTTCAAAAATCAATCTCAAGTTTTAGTCATTGTCCTGCGACATAACAAGAATAGAGCTATGCTTTCGAATCAAAAAAGCTCTGTATTCGAACTGCAAAACGTTGCCATCAAAAGAAGGTCTTGCGGCCATACTTCAAATTTATTTCTACGAAAATTCAATTATACGAAATTTTCCGATTGCTATTGGCGGTAGTAAAAAGTCATAAGTTTCTTTAATGTCTTTGCTAAGTGAAATAATGTGGTGAATCAAGTCATAGTGTATATTAAGCTCTGACCTGCAGTACTGAATTAATTCATTGTAGGTGCAACTCTGACTACGAGTGGTGAATTAAATTAAACCAGTTCAAACTCTGGTCATCAGTGGTGAATCAAGTCGTGGTGGATGCAAACTCTGGCCACCAGTTTCGAATCAAGCCATGGTGGATGTAAACTTTGGCCACCAGTGATGAATCAAGTTATAGAAGAAGTTGAAGCTCTAGCCACGAGTGGTGAATTAAGACACGGTGGGTGCAAACTCTGGCCATTAATACAGAATCTAGTCACGATGGATACTAACTCTTAACCACCAGTGGTGAATCAAGTCATGATGAATGCAAACTGTACACAACAGTGGTGAATCAAGTTAGTATGGACGCAAACTCTGATGGCCTAAAGCAATTGATGAAATTTTGCAAAATGAGGTGGATCGAAGACCATAATGTGGGTTTATTGTTTAAAACGTATATACGAAATTCTCAGCTTGTTTTAATAGGTAGCAATGAAAAGACAATCAGTCGTCATCATCTTTGAAACACTCAGCTAAAATGAATATATCAAGTTCCTCATTAAAATATTTGCAATTTTCACAGCGAAACAGTGAACATCAATAAATGATATAAAATTCTTCGAAGTCTACAAGCAAAACGATTACGATTGCTTTGAGTAAGCTACTATCAAACACATCAACTTAATTACCGATAGGGGCCTCAGTGGCCGAGTGTTCTGAGCGATTGCTTCACACACTTGAGGCGGTGGGTTCTACTCCCACTCTCGCTCCGGATGTACCTTCCCCTCTTTGTGATGTAAATTCTTTCATGTGTTGTTTATATGCATTCTGTATTGTATAGAATTAAAAATATATATATAAATATATATATATATATATATATACATATAGCATGCTAGGGAGGGGCGATGGGGGCGATCTCCCCTTCCTTGAGGGATCTTGCACAGGCAATTTTTCCAAATTGAAGTCTTAAAACACGAAGTTATGCCTTTTTTGAAGACGATAAGGAAATGAATAGAGTTCCCATCTCCCTCTTGGAAACTTTTCGACATTGAAGTTAAAAAAGGCAATTTTAGATTTTCTTTCATGATGTTAGGGGGAAAGGTTTTTGAAGCATTTCAACGGAAATATTACGAAATTGAAGTTCTAAAACACAATTTTGGAATACCTCTTTCAGCAGAAAATTAAAGAAATAGGTTCAGAGACCTCCTTGGCTAAATTTCGATATTTCAGTAGCTCCTGGTGAAAATTCTGTGGCATTCCCCCTTTTCCCCAAAGCACAAGTTAAAAATTCAACCGCCCCCTCCTTGAAAAATTTCTAGATCCGCCCTTGATAGCATGCGTAAGGGAGGCAAGACACATAGATTGCAGCCTTCATCAAAATTAACCTGTGCAATGAGCACTAAAAGAAATTACCGATAGTAATGTTCCCTGTGCTCTGGGATAAAAAGAATGGTTTGAAAGAAAAAATTGATTTCTTAAATGAACCGATCACTCGAAAAAGAGCTCAGCTCGAGAGTTCTTGTCTTTCTCTCTCTCTCTCTCTCTTTTCGAGATGAGTGAATTGGCGTGCTAATCTAGCTATTTCTCGTGTGAATTGTTTCATGTAATGCTAATTCCACTACAATTAATGACTTCAATAACATTTATAAATAGCTTTCAAAAAGGGTTCTCTAATTATTTTTCACATCCTTAACTCCTTTAGACTTGTTGTCCGGTATACCGGACATACACTTTAAACAGCTGCTAATCATTTAATAATTGATTTAATTAGTTGATTTTTTTTTTTTTTTTGTAGTTGACTCTTTACGTTCTACTTATTATAATCTGTGAAATAATTTTTCGTTTTGGGATTGAGAACACTGACATGTAAGGATTGAGAGATAGAGAGTGGCTCATTTTTCCAATCATGGATTTTCATCTGAAAAGCGAGGGTTTTTTACTGATTTTTTTTAAAGATATATAATCTTTAATTAAGGGGGTCCGGGACACAAAAATCCTCAAATTTTGCAATTTTTTTTTATAATTTGAAAAATTGCTTCGTTTTTTTCTGCTTAAGAGGACGTTTGAATCTTGTTTCTACCTTAAATAGAACGAAAGTTATAGTTATTTTTGTTGCATGCATCTAACGAATGTGTACATAACTTTGAAACTTTAAACGCGTTTTTCTCCATGATGCAATTTTTCCCGATTTCTTGCATTCAAACTCTTATAAGTCAGGAACCGATACAGATAAAGTAATGAAACTTGGAGCATATCTTTTTCAAGCAATTTACTTTAATTTTTATTCGGCGAATTTGAAAAAAACGTTTACTGCAAAAATTATGATTTTTTTAAAAAAAAGTATCTTCGAATTTTTCGAAATTTTTCTTCAAATATTTTTTATTTTTTATTGAATCAATATTTTTAAAATCGCCGAATAAAAATTAAAGCTTAGATATTTGTGCATACTTTTTTGAAAAAAAATTGAAAATTGACCAACAATATTTTGAGTTATAGCAATTTAAAGCAACCCCATTTTTTTGAAAAAAACTAATTAAATTTAAATAAAAAAATATTTTTTTTTCATATTTATGTTATGATTTTGCTTATTAAATAAATGATGAATCAGTTCAAAAAATTTCAAAACTCTAAAGTACATAATAAAAAAATTTTCAAAATGTGTCCCGGACCCCCTTAATCGTTTCAAACGCTTATATTATATTTTATAATTGTTTGTAGAACATTTTATAGTGAAGTTTGTTCGGTATTTTATCGTTTTTGTATATGAAATATTGATTTCAAAAATATAAGTCCGGAATATTGCATGTGCCATAACTCTTTTAATTTTTCTCTTACAAATTCAAAATTTTGTCTATAAGATACCCTATACCATAGTACACTATGCACCAAATATCAACATTTTTGGTCCAATATTTCATAATTCCGACTGAAGGGATTAAAAAATGCATTTCTTCAGTTTTTTTGCTATCCGAATTTCCCTCACGAATTTTATCCTTACTTAATTTTAGGCACGTAACGAGATGATATTAATAGCCTTTCAGCTGCATTTTTCTTCTTCTCGGTGCGGAGTATCTACGCGATGTCCTTGCAACTTGCAACTAAGTCCATCCATCACGGAAAGAACAAGCTGGAAAACAAAAAGGAGTCTTTATTTTCAAATTCTGGCAGTTTTCAGCCTTTCGCCGTCTATTTCAAAACACAACTCCGGCCGCAGTCCCTTGGCTCAAACACCTTTTGCTCGCCGCCCAAATCTTGTCAACCAGTGATCGACTTTCCAGAAAAAAGCAGATCCAGAAGATACGGTTAAAGGGAAAAGACGCTTATTTCCTTACGAAACTGCGAGGCAGAAGGTCATAGATCGAGGCAGGGCGGGGCTTCGGACCCTGGCCCCGCCTCCCGACTCCACCTCCCAGGCTCGGAGAGGGAGCGTTGAGAGACAAGGGCTAAAACAAATAGTGTCGGCGCTCATCGCTCATGCAAGCATAATTAGGAAAATTATTCGAGACTGCCGCGATAACCCTATTTATTCATCGGGCTAATTTTCTTTTTCGCTCTCTTTTTCGGTAATGCGTTTGAGGTTTTCTCTTTTTTTATTGGTTGTTTGTTGTTTAGTTCGTCGGGAAGCGCGCTCTTTTGCTCGAAATAAATGAGGTAAATGCACTTAAAGGCTTGCCTTGAACTTGAAAAATAAACACTCACGAAGATGAAATTAGACCAAACGAGCTGCAGAGAGAAAAAGTGAATTAGTTTAATTTTGTATTGCCTTCCGATACTCTGGTAAAGATTAAAGCTCTTTAAAGGACCCTCTTTCCGATTTGGTCGTGATTAGGTGATGATTTTGTCGGATTGATCGAAAGGCACAAGGGAGAATGATATATTTTCATAACACATAAGCACAACTAGGCGCTGTAGCAATGGATATTAAAAAGAATTATTTAAGAATGTTAATCAGAAAATATTAATAAAAACTTAAACTTATTTCTGACTAATTAAAGCTTTTACAATCAAGAATTGAAGTCACGTGACTACTCCACATTTCTAAAAGTTATAATTTTGAATTAATATTAGTTTACCTTTTCAGATTTTTTATTCACTCTCAGAGTAAACACTGTTTCCAGTTCATGAATTGACATTAGCCTAGTTTGTAGATGAAAATACATTTGACCATAAACAGGGGTGGGGGGGAGGCTGCAGTTATTTTGAAGATTTGTTCATGATAACTTTTGCGAAATCATCATTTAATAAGCTCCTGATGTGGTTTAAAAACTCGAAATTTAATAAACTCAAAAGGCACTTAAGTGCTTTGAGTTTCACGCTTCTCTTTGACCCTATACGCATGTGTCTGCTGTTACGTACTAGTTTTCAGGACCCGACTAACTAAAAGTGAGGTACTAGACCCACAATAATTTGGCGGAATTTAGTGGAATGCAGTGGTTGATTTATAGGTTTGGGGGCCAGTTGAACGTATTTTTGGGGGCCTCTGTCTATCACAGAACTATGTAAATCATTTATCATGTGTATTTATGAATCTCCTTCGGAGCCTCTCTCAACTGCGACATCGTAAATTTTCTCCTGGCAGAATGAATAAAAATTCTCTTTTAAGAAAGATTTTTAATTAACAAGTCATTACTTTAAAAATGTGCGTATTTTTCATATAGTTGTAATGCTATGCATACTTTTTAAAGTAATTTGGGGTCCCTTAGGAAGAAGGGGCCCCAGGACCAGGCCTAGTAGGCCTGTGCGGTAATCAGGCCGTGCTAGTTTTGGAGATTTGGTCTAGTCTGATGCAACATTTGTGCAAAGAAATACCGCTACAACGAACTTCAAGAAACCGTAAATTTTGTTCGTTGTAACGGGAATTTCGTTACAATGGAATTCAAGCTACGTACTAGATATTAAATCGGGACCGAAATTTTATTTCGTTGTAATGGAAATTTCGTTGCATTGGCATTCTTTGTAACGAGATTCACTGTAGACGCTTTGCACTAGCGCAGCTAGAAATGTCTTCTGTTTTTTTTAAATCAAAAAATACCTTCTGGGGGTGTTTTTTGATCAAAACTACTTCTTGAAGGATTGTTTTGATAAAAAATTCCTTCTTAAAGTTTTTTTTTTTTTTGATTAAAAATATCTTTTGAAGGGGATTTTCGGATCAAAAAACCTTCTGAAAGGGTTTTTTCGATCAAAACCCAAAACAGCCCTTTCATATGTAATGCATCCGGGGGGGGGGGGGGGGGGTCACCCCCTCCCTTTGCTACGCTACTGACGCTTTGCCTTACCCTGCTGATGAATGTTAATATCAAATTATTTTCGAAGTTAATGTGAATAAAAACCTAACAGGCATATTTTGAAAGTTTCTAAACATTAAGAGGGAGAAGTCAGTCTTAACTCGTCAAATCTCTCAGGAATAGGCGTTTTGATAACGTTCCATTTTTAAATGTATCCATTCATGTCATGGAAAGGAAAAAAAACATCCATTCTAACATGTCATGTCTTAAATTACTTGAAATACCAATATGAAATACCAAGCTTTTGTTTTATGCTTGAAGAACGTGCCAAGTATGTGTATTTTGAAACGGAATGGAAAAGCATCGAGTTTGATAAAATATTTCTTTTCTCCAAAAGCATCTGAAAGTCCGTAAACCTTGCCACCCATGCGCATATACTGTCTGAAAAATATCGAAGAAACTTCCAGGAAAGACCAGTGTTTAACAATTGAAATCGTCGCACATTAGTAATGAACTGAAAAACAAGAAATGCAAGCAAGCGAGCTAGCATGCGTTTTTTGAAGAGACTTTTTATGCGAGGGCTTTGAAATTCTTCTCGGCAAACTTTTCGTGGTGACGGAAGTGACATAGTTGTTTTTTTTTTTTTCATTGTCGCCAAAAGCAATGAAAAATAATATTAATTATAAAGTTAAAATACGTTCGCTTTTAGTTCCTGCTGAAAACAATGAATAAATATATTAATAACGATAGTCGCCCGTCATGGTATGACGGGTGAAAATTTGCTTCTACTTTTGAACGCAGCAATTGCCTGTTTAGTGATATTTTGGTAGTTTAAGTTTTACTCCTAACTCCAGTGGATGAACCCTAAGCTCCAGTAGGTAGCGTTCATTGTTGACCATTTTTTTTGTTTCTTCATTCCCCTGAAATGACACAATCTTAACTAGTAAAACAGTTAAGTTACCGGATCGAGTTCAGCCTAGTCCTCCATGTTAAACATTAGCTAACACATTATCAAATTATCATGCCGTGGCGCGAGTTTCATGGTTGAAGAAAAGATATAATAAAAAAATTAATTTGAACTTTGACATCTTGAATTCAAATTATGTTTCTCGCAATCACGAGTGTGTGTATGTAGGCGTGTGCGTTTGTGTGTGGGGGTAGGTGTTTGTGTGTACGGGTTCTGTGTATGTGTGTTTGTGTCTGTGGGGGGGGGGGTATGTGTATGTGTGTGTAGGCATATGTGTTTGTGTCTGTGTGCAGACATGAATTGGGGGGTTAGTTGTGTGTATGTGTGTGTGTATGTTTTTGTGTGTGTATGTGTGGGTGTCTGTATGTATGCGTGTGTGTAAGTGCTTGTATGTGTGCATGTGTTTGTGTATGTGTGTGTAGGTGTATGTGTGTGTATGTGTTTGTGTGTGTGTGTGTAGTTGTGTATGTATGCGCGTGTGTGTAGGACATGGATGCAACCTGGAGACGGCTTTCGCTAGAGGTGCAGCATCGTGAGGAGCCCGCCGACGGTGATGGTGCGGAGGGTGGCGGTGGGAAAAATCAAAGGAACGTCAAAAATAGTCAAGTGAGAACAATAAGCAATCGTGATTGCTCAAAAAAAAAAAAAAAAGACAAAAGTTTCATTTCTATCGTGTGACTTTACGACAAATTTTTCTCTCTTTTTTTTAAATACACACTTTTATGTTTTAATATTGGGTTATAAATCAAACATTTTGCTGCTATGCTTCAATAGACCAGCGGTTTCCAGTCCGCCCAGCGGGCCCGCCTCCCGAAGGGAAACATGGGATAGTTGTACAGTGGCATGCAACTGTTATCAAACTACCCTTTTTAGTATGAATTTAAAAAATCAAATCAGTGTCCGAGAATAAAAATCAGAGCGAAACGCCTTAACTATGGCATTCGGTTTGAGAACCTAACGGACGTTTTCAATGACAGCACGGTTTTAGAAAGTTTGCACTCAAAAGCAATCCCACCCATCTCATTAATATTGGATCAATATTTCACTAATGTTGTATTTGAAATACACAACACAAAATTATTTTGTTTTTCTGTTAATTTGTGCAAGTTGCTAAAGTAGTAAAATTATTCATACCCTTATGAAAATATTATATAAATGAAAAAATAAATATGCCTTGATCAGGGCCGGATTTAGCTCCATGCCACCCCTAGGCAGATTTGAAATTCGCCTCCCCCTCCCCCTAAAAGAAGCAAAAACTCAAAATTGCACAAAAAAGTGTTCCTGAAATTTAAACTGTAAAGCTTATGAAGAAATGATGACGTTTCACATTCAGGGGCGCCCCGACAAGAGGTCACAGCGATCTCCCAAAAAATTCTTTATTCGGCATATTTTTGCCGACGATTCGGAAAATTTGGGGATAATACTGCAACATATTCTTTTTTCCTTTTTAAAATTGTGTTTTAATGATACCCAACGTTCTTTCTCATTAGATGTTATGTACGTATGTATGATATGAGTGTAAGCTCGTGTTTCATCATTCGGTAAAATTGGAGTTTTCCTCATCTCAAATATTTTAGTTTATACGCCTCTGTATATGTTATTTAATTTTGTACATCGTGGCGTAAGTACTGCTCTTGGGCAGGTTATCAAGCAATTCACATAAGACAAGTTTAAATAATATTTACAATATATATATATATATATATATATATATATATATATATATATATATATATATATATATATATATATATTTATATTTCCAATGGCACATTTAAAGACAGTTGAATATCAAAAGGATAACAACAAAACTATAAATGAAAACGAGCAATCTAATAGCGTTCCCAGATGGATGTCCGAGGGAGAGCAGGACATCTGGACAAATGTGAGGCATGTCCATTACTTCGTGGAGATCACACAAAGTGCAGAAAGGGTCAAGAACCACGTTGATACGACAGAGATGTTTTCGTAGGCAATCATGGCCAGATAATAAACGAAACATGGCGACAGATTTCATCCTAGGCCTATTAGGGACATTCAGAATGAGCTCAACCCATGGTTTATTGCTGTTGCGATTTTTGAGTTCTTCGTGAAAAGTGTCTTTAAAGATTTTCTTTATTAAGCTTTTGATGTTACTAAATGGAAGCTTAGGATTGGTTCTCTGAAGAACCGATGCTCCCTTTTTGACCAAAAAATCGGCCAATCCATTACCTTGGATTCCACAGTGGGCCGGAATCCACTGAAGAACAACTGTTTTATTATTTCTGGCAAGCCGGTTAAGGAGCTTCAAACAATTATCGGTGGTTAAAGTTCGGGAGTGGCTAGGTGTATCGATAGCTTGGAGTGCAGCCTTTGAGTCCGTTAATATATTTACAATATATATATTTATTTATAATTATCCATTAATAGGGCATGGTTAGCATTCTTTCATAATCCTATAGTTTCCTAAAACATGTTCTCTTTCATTCTTTGAAGTTTTAAAACATTTCCTTATAATGACAGCGCAGATAAGTTAATGAAAAATTATATAGACTTGCATTAGACCTATAAGGGAAAATATAATGATAGAAAATAGAGAGATAAAGAGTAACCGAGAGATTTGTCTCGAATGCTAAGTATGTTAGTATGTTTCATATAATAAAGCATCTTTATTTTCAAAAAAAAAAAAAACTAACTTCCTTTTTCACTATTTGTTATTGTCTGCTCAATTTTAAGGGGGAAAAAACAGAAAAGAAAAATAAGATTACATTCCGAATTAATTCTGTTACTTTTTTTAAAGTTGCGTATTAGGGCTCTTTAGTTTTTTTTTTAAATATAATATCTATATAGCTGAATCTCTAATGATCACTGAACTTTAATGTCTTGTGCATTAACCATTTTATCGGTTGTCATCTTCATTTACAACATCATCATTATCCTGTTATTATTATTATTTTTTTTTTCATATACGAATCAACGATTTGAATAAGTTCCTCTGTTTTTACGTTCACTCACTAGTGTTCTTACCACTCCTCACTGTTCGATGGTATTTCATTCAATAAATTATAGCTGTATTATATTGCAAAAAGTAAGTTTCCGCTTTTGAAAACTGCCCATTTGAAAGAAATATATCACTTTAAAAATGTTTTTGAAGATTCTTCTTTTTTCTTCGATTTTTAATTTAACATATTTATTTTTATTTAAAATTATTCAGCCTTTATCACTCGTCACTCATTTTCATTTGCCTTTGAGACTTAATGTTAACAGAAAACATTTTAAAAATATTAATAATGTACAAAAGAACAGAAACGTCAATCACTTAAGAAACCAGTACTGAATAAACTTTAGTATAGCACTAAAAATCTTTCTCAAATTCAAATCTTGTTGCAACTTATGGATAAACGCAACGACACTTTCTGAAACGGACGCCCGCTTTTTAGCTTCACGTACAATTTAACGCTGATAAATTACCGTGATTATCAAACAATTGATTTTCATAAGATGTGTGAAAGTAATCATTATTTTAAATTACAAGAAAAAATTGTCTCTTTAAGAACTGAAAGAATGCTAATATTTTTCTTTCAGGAATTAAAAAAAAAAAAATCATTTAAAAAATGCGTGGTTAATGCAAAATTTGCAACCCTTGAAAATTTTACCGCCCTAGGCAGCTGTCGACTCTGCCTTTTGGGAAATTGGGTCCAGGCCTTGATGCGCAAAAACTGTTTTATATAAAATGTAGCACTGTTTTTCTAACCCATCAATTAAATTGTTACTCAAAGAAAAATTTATGGAATTTCGAAAATTGAAGTGGGCATAACAATTTATTTATTTATTTTTTTAATAAAAGGTATGGCCTGGGTTAAACAAGTTTGTAAACCACCGCTTTAGAGGAAATCTACGATAATAATGGGCAGTAAAGGTGGCCTCTTTTCGACTAGGACCAAAAAAGGTCAATATGGACAAAAAAAAAAAAGCTAAATTAATTTGAATTTTGACATCTTGAATTCAAATTATGTTTTTCGCAATCACGAGTGTGTGTATGTAGGCGTGTGTGTTTGTGTGTATGGGTATGTGTGTTGTGTGTAGAGGGTATGTGTATGTGTGTGTAGGCATGTCTGTGCTGGCATAAGTGTGTGGGTAGTTGTGTGTATGAATGTGTGTGTGTGAGGGGGGTATGTTTATGTGTGTGTTGGCATATGTGTCTGTGTGCAGGCATGAATGTGTGGGTAGTTGTGTGTATGTGTGTGTAGGTGTATGTTTGTATGTGTTTGTGTGTGTATGTGTGTGTGTGTAGTTGTGTATGTATGCGCGTGGGTGTAGGACACGGATGCAACCTGGAGACGGCTTTCGCTAGAGGAGCAGCATCGTGAGGAGTCGGTCGACGGTGATGGTACGGAGGGTGGCAGTGGGAAAATAAAATCAAAGGACATCAAAACAGTCAAATGAGAACAATAAGCAATCGTGAGTGCTCAAAAAAAAAAAAAAAAAAATCTTTACGCCGCCGCTATGTTGGTTCATTTAAGTTTAATATTTTCCGACTAGACCCCCGTTTTAAGCAGAGTTAATGTTCCGTGAAATCATCCTGTATGTTAAAAAACGAACCTCATTCTAGTGATAGTAAATTTGTAATAAATTTAATGTGTGCGACAATCAGTGACGCACACAGGAATTTGCAAGGGGAGAGTCCAGTGTCGAAAGTTCCATTCCTATATCAGACCCAAATACGCCGTCAAACATATTGACTTAATTTTATCATATATTTATTATTATAGTAAAAAAAAAATATTGAAAAAATAATTAGCATTATTTTACGAAATATGCTGTAAGAAATAACCAGAAAGCAAACTAATTTACGCTCTTACTTTTCCCTTAACATAAAAATGGATTCAAGTTCATTGAATCTCATTTTAATCTGTAATTACAAAATTAAAAACATGGTTACTGCGATGAATTTCTTTACAATAACCATTCTTCTTTTTACTGGCAATTCGATCTAGGAAAAGTGCACATTATTTTAAGAAATTTTTTAACATGAGAATTTTATTTTTTTCACCTATTAGAACTGTAGTTATTATCACCTTTGTTTGAAATTATTCTAAGCACAAAATATACATAGAATCGTTATCAACAGAGAGAAAGAGCAAGGTGTATGGGGGAGGTCGGAACCCCCTGGACCCCTGTCTTGTATGTGCCACTGTGTGCGATACATATGCCCGACGTGTATAAAGAAAGCGTGAATTAACTTACCATTTATGAAATGGGCTGATTTTGATGAAAAGGGCTGATTCGGCCGATTTTCATGAAATTTGGCACAAAGCTAGTTTGTAGCATGGGGGTGTGCACCTCGAAGCGATTTTTCAAAAATTCGATGTGGTTCTTTTTCTATTCCAATTTTAAGAACTAAATTATCATAAGACGGACGAGTAAATTACGAAATTATCGTAACGTGAAACCGTAACATGGGCACAAGCCAATTGGCTAGATACGAAATTATCATAACGTGGAACCGTAACATGGGTACATTATTTGTAAATATACAGGCGAACCAAAAAACCTTTCAATTTTTCTTTAACGGGCAAAGCTGTGCGCGTATCACTAGTTGTAAATAAAGTGTTTTGTGCAAAATTGATGTGTACGCTACTGTAGAGTTGTCAAGTTTAATCTTTAAAAACATATTGAACAGTCAGTATTTAATGTGGCTTATGATTTGCTTGCTTTTTTTACCAAGCCGTCTATATCAGGATTAGTTCTTGAAGATGCACTCTTAAAGAATAAGCACATGAAATTTAAAAAAAAAGGATTTTTAAAAAGAATTCAATGCACTAAATTTTTATTCTAAGTATTTGCTCATTAACATCTTCCCATAAAGCAATTGCATAAAAAATATATAACGCTTCTGCCCAACAATTTGCTATCGGGTAAAAATTTTGGCATGGATTTTTTTACTTCCGTCACATCAGAAGTTCAGTGTTTCCCAGCTTATAGCACCGACTCATCCATTCTTCCCTTCATCGAAGATGGAGAAGGAGGGGGGAGGGGGAGTAAAAGAATGTCTGCTCGCCTGATAAAATTCAATTGTGCTTCTGTCTTCGAACAGTGTTCGAAGAAGGAAGGATTTCTTTTTGTCTTTTAGCAGCTATTTTTATTTCTGAATATTTCTTGTGTTTTTGAAATCACAAACAAAAGAGATGTAGGGGAAAGAAGCCTAAAGTGGATCCCTCAAAGCTTTCAAACTAACTTTACGAAATTAGTTTTTAATTTACATCCTACAAACACTGTAGATATATTTTCATAGATTAACACTGTAAAAGCTGCAAAAGTAACATCATTTGAAACCAGGGATGAAATAATTTGATTTATGTAGTAGTAGCAATGGCGCACACAAGGGAGGGGTCCAGGGGGTTCGGACCCCTCCCATAGGTCTTGTTTTTTCCCCCGATTGATTACGGTTCTATGTATTTTGTACGTAAAATATTTCCAAACAAAGATAACAATAATTTCAGTTCTAATAAATGAAAAAATAAAATCGTTATGCTAAAAGATTTTCAAAAATATTGTGCACTTTTCCTACAACAAATGATCTTAAAGAAGTAGAATGGTAATTATAAATGAACACACTATAATAACGATGTTTTTAGTTTTGTATTTATCGATTAAAATGAGAATCTATGAACTTCTATAACCATATAGTGCTTCTACAACGATGAATTTGCTTTGCTGAATCCATTTCTTAACTATAAGAAAAGTAAACGCGTAAAATTATTTTGCTTTCTGGTAATTTGTTTAAGTATGTTTCATTACAAAATGCTAATTATTTATTCAATAATTTATTTTTTACTGTTTTCCGTTCTCACGAATCGACAAAATCAAGTCAATATGTTTAACGACGTATTGGTTCATAATATGAAAATGAGGCTTTCGATCTTGGACCCTCCCCTTGCAAAATTCCTGTGTGCGCCACTGAGTAGTAGTGCAGAAATCCTTTCTACTACCCTTGCCTAACTATAGAGGTCATAGTCATTGCGTTCAAAACAGATCAATTTATTAAATTGTCACAAGCAGGTTTTTCTTGACACAAATTATGTGTTTTTGTACGTAAGTTAAAAAATATAACGAACAACGTATTAACCAACTTAACGTTTTGCCTACTACTGTACTGTACATGAACTTGTGTATTGACACTATACAGGGTTCGGCTTGGACTCAAATCTTTGAAACCGGAACTTTTCGGTTTCAAAAATTTGATTTCCGTTCAGACGAAAATTATTCTACACTACTTTATTTCAGTATTAAACAAAAATTCAAGGCATTACTTGAAAAAAAAAATATTTTTGAAAATTGTAAGCTTAGATACTGTCACATGCATTATCAGAACATTCTTTGACAGGAGACAAAGAACAGCAAGACGCACGTATTCGATATCTTCCGAGATTCAAACTGAACGTATTTTCCCTGGTGGTCCCTTCTTTACAGAATTCCTGAAACTTCATTGTTCACAGCACTATCGAATACGGAAGTTTTCGATTTTTCAATTTTATTTTTATATGATAGAGTAACATGTATGAACACCATAGGTGAAAAAATTTTTGCGATACGATAAGTAGTTTTTTTTAAATTAATTTTTAAAGTTCAAGCGCTTGTGACGTCAAATGGCATAGGAAGGGACGTCATGCGCTCTTCCGATAGGGGAGAAGCCGAAGGTCACGCATTCGACTTCGAAGACGAAACGTAAAAGGCTTATCTCCTCGCATTTAACTCCTCGCGTTTCTGGAACATTAAACCTCTCATCCTCTCGGAAATATTCGAATATCATCATTGATGTTACATGAGGAAGATTATTTAGATTGTGCTTTAACGAATTCGGTCTCCATAGTGTGTTCAAAAGGATTATTGAATTTCTAAAAAATATAAATATCAGCGCGCTCAAAATGACCCTAGCGAAGGGGGGCGACACCCTAGAGACCCCTAGCGACAAGGGATCTTCGGCGGAAGGCTGCCCATTCGCGCTCTGTGACGTAAGCTCGTGACGTTTCAGAAGAGCGCACTTTTGCGCATGGATTTTTAAAAATTCATTAAAAATCAACCGCGGTGTTTTAAAATTCGGCGATGGTGAATTTTTTAGTTTTGAGGGTCAATTAACAATATCTAATAGCCAAAATATGAACATTTAATAGGTTGCAACTTCCCTATTGCAATCGTGGCTTAGAACAGAACCAGTTCGATAAATTTTGAAACACAATCGAAAAGCGTGCTGAGTAGCACCCACAGTTTCATTCTTAAAAAATCTCTCCAGAAAATACAGTTTTCGAAAGGGAAAAAAAGCGAACATAAAATCAAAAGGAAAAAAAAATGTAAGAGATCTTTACTAATAATAAAGCTGAAAGTCTATCTGCCTGGATATCTGGATATCTGTGACGCGCATAGCGCCTAGACCGTTCGGCCGATTTTCATGAAAATTGGGACAAAGTTAATTTGTAGCATGGGTAGTGCACCTCGAAGCGATTCTTCGAAAATTCGATTTTGTTCTCTTTCTATTCCAATTTTTAGAACATTTTCCCGAGAAAAATTATCATAAGATGGACGAGTAAATTACCAAGTTATCATAACGTGGAACTGTAACATGGGCAAGCCAGTTGGCGAGAAATTCACCATACATTATTTGTAAATATACAGGCGAACCAAAAGACCTTTTAATTTTCTACTACGGGCAAAGCCGTGCGCGTACCACCAGTACAGAATAAACTTTGAGTTTTTCTGTAATTGTGAAGTAAAATAACGTTTATGGCCGTGGGCAAGTAAAGATCAGTAACCGCAAATTTTTCATTTTTTTTTCTTTTTTACATTTTTGTCATCTATTGTACGTTAGCTTAATTGTACAAGCTTCGTTATTTGGTTTCCGCTGAAAAAAAAAAAAAAAAAAAAAAGCCCGAGGAAAACGTCTAATTCCAAAATTTTCTTATTGTTGGTACGGAATCAAAAACGGGTTTCTTTCAAATGTCTCGAAAGCTCATTCCTTCTGATATTGCCCGTTTACCCACTCACGACATAATAAATCTAATACTTTCTGCCTTAATTGAAAGTATCTCAATGTCCTCCAAGTGAAACGATACCTCTGGGGGTGCTAGCACCAGGTAGCTATTAGCTCTTGAACTAGTTCTAAATTCTCATTAACTGTTCGATCCGGTGATGGTGCTGCCATCTATCGGTATATAAAATAATGGAGGCAAGGCACTTAGTATGCAGTCCTCGACATAAATACAGTTGTAGTCAGTTGTGACTCTGAATAGGAATAGGAATAGGAATTGAAAGTTGAATGACGTCAGGTTTCTTTGTCGATCCCTGTAAGGCCCCTATATATACGAGCCGACGCATCAGCTTAAGTCAGCCATTTTGGATCGCAGCGCTTGTTTGAGTGGTTGCCTTTACTGGCAAGTTATCGCTTTTGGCGATTTCTCACTGCGAGCAATGATTAGCGGCACTTGAATTGTTTACTAAATAAAGTAGAATTTTTGGCTCATTTGGCAAAACCCGAAACTTTGCTCTGGTAACCCCAGCTCCGCAACAATGAAAAATCCGATCCAAAACTGATGCGTCGGCCTGTATATATAGTGGCTTAGGGCCCTGTATTTCCCCCCCCCCCCCCCCCCCCCCCGGCTGCAGAAGTGACACAAATTATAAATGAAATCTTCAATTACGACAAGTCATTGAATAAAATTACCATGAATTCGTATTACATGCCGCAACCAATTACAGTGTGGTTCTGGTTCGTTGAGCTGTGACCTTGACAATGTTTACCTATGTTTGGGAAGCTTAGTCAACAAAGGACGTGTTATTGCAGCGTATTTGAGTTGGAATATTTTTTCAAAACTATTACGAAAGTAAAACAGCTCAAATCAGCGCCAATCGCACTTTTCTATTACCTCTGAAGCAGAGGTTAATAATGTCAAAGTCATAGCTCAAATTGTCAGGGTCGAACTATAATGTTATGAGTTTTATTCGTAATATTTTAACCTTGTTTCTTCATTAGTGTTTACAGAACGATATTACTTTGTTTTGAAAATCTCATTTTCTAACCTTCCTCAATATTTTGAGTCGTGTCACTTTTGTTGCTTGAATGCGATAGTTAGCGAATGAACATTTATTTCACCATTTATAGCAACTCGTGAAAAATTATTTTTGGTTTTCTTCAAACTCTTGGGGGGCTGACGAGTTAAGTTGTAATTCATTAATTTCTTTAATTCATTCCATATTTTAGAATTTTTATTTTTTTACGTCAATCGCAAGATAATTACCTGCTTTTTTTATATTTATATTTTATTTGAGGATCATATATGCATGTGTGTGTGTGTGTGTGTGTGTATGTCTCTCCTGTTTTTATTAAAAACCTGAAAAGACTTTTGTTAAACCTTCTAAAGAATATTTTCAATTTCAAAAAGTTTATGAAAGGAAAAGTAAATCTGATTTTCATTTATTAAAAGTTCGTCCATTAATTAAAAGAAAAAAAGTATTTTTTTTTTTACCTGCCTTTAACGTTAAAAGTATGAGAAAAAAATGAAGTCATGAAAGATTTTCATTAAGAAATTCATTAATCCAGCTAGAACTATTCTTAAATTTTAAAATGCTTTTAACTAATGACAAGAATTATAACTAAGCGAAGGAAGAAAAAAAGCTTATGGCTTAAAAGTATAGGATTTCTTTTTGAAAAAAAAAAAAAAAAATCGACGTTTTACTGGACGAGAAAAGAAAAAAAAACTATGTTAAAGTAGAAGTTAAGAATTTTTATTTTAAAACGGAGACTTTAATCTCTTAAAACACGAATTCCTTTAAAAAACGGTGAATTTATGTATTTGCGGTCACTCATTTTAATGCACTGACGGACAAAGATCTTTAACTCTAAGGACTTTAGGGTCTCTGCGAAAATAAAGCGGTTAAAAGCCTTTTACAGCGTTCTCTCCATCTTAATTCATTTTTTCTCTTCTCGAATTCGGAACCGTTAATTGTTCCAACAGGTTCTTAACATCCCAAAGAACTTTCTTTTTTCGAACGTCAAAGATTTTAGATAATCCTGAGCTGTTTTTAATTCCGGTCTCCATTAGAAATTAGCATCGCTACTGGAGAGCGAGTTTCATAATGGGGAATAATGCGCTTTCTTCATCAGGAGCCTGTATCCACAGACTGATCTAATCAGGGCACACAGGGACCACCGCTGATGACGTCACGTAATTGAATGAAGATGAACTGGCTCAACCGCGCTCCACCTCGGCATAACTAAAAAGGATGCGAGGGGGCGGGGGAGGGAATTAAAAGGTTTTTCTCCCTCTCTGACGATTTTAGTTTCCCTCACAGGCTTCTTATCCTATAAGATTTCGTTTATTGAAGGAAAATAGCATGGTAATAAAAACATCGAGATTATAAATAGGACATGCTGTGATCAAGTGTCCACTTTTAACCTGAATCGTCTTGTGCCCATGTTACGGTTTCACGTTATGATAATTTCGTAATTTATTCGTCCATCTTATGATAGTTTTGTTCTTAAAATTAGAATAGAAAAAGAACCACATCGAATTTTCGAAAAATCGCTTCGAGGTGCACACTCCCATGCTACAAACTAACTTTGTGCCAAATTTCATGAAAATCGACCGAACGGTCTAGGATGAACTGGTGAAAGATGAACTGGCTCAACCGCGCTCCACCTCGGCATAACTAAAAAGGATGCGAGGGGGCGGAGGAGGGAATTAAAAGGTTTTTCTCCCTCTCTGACGATTTTAGTTTCCCTCACAGGCTTCTTATCCTATGAGATTTCGTTTATTGAAGGAAAATAGCATGGTAATAAAAACATCGAGATTATAAATAGGACATGCTGTGATCAAGTGTCCACTTTTAACCTGAATCGTCTTCAATTGAAAACTTTTAAATTCAAGAGAGAAATTTACATAGGGTGTCTGGCAAAACTTGCTGTCCTGGTGCTAAATCGGACAATTAATAATCCAAAGTAAACATTTTATGACTTGCCCACCATCTGGACAATACTAACATAGAGTATTGCTTCAGAACTACTGCAGTTATTATTTTAAAATATCAACTCAATAAGTTTTTTTTTTTTTCTAATTTTAAACTTGCAAAAATATTCCGTAATACTTCAAATAATAAATATTTTAAAAAGTAGACATTGGCTATTGCAAAAGCTACGAAAATTTTGGATAAACAAACCGCTACCTTTTTAGTGGTGATTTACCTCACCATTATATACAGTCGCACCCGTTTATAGCGAAGTCGCATACAGAAAAGTAATAGAAATAATGTAATAGCTTCAACCACCCTTTGCATTTTATTGTGTTAATCTTTTTCTAACGATATTACGTTTATTTTTATTTGGTTCCTTCGACTTAGTTATAAACGGGCGTGACTGTGTCGACTCACATTGTAAAAGAATTTCAAGAATATTCTTGGAAGATAATGGGCAGCTAATGGATCTAATTTAAGCCAGTAACATTTCTAGCAAAAAAAAAAAAAAAAAAAAACGGGAAACATTCCCACGAAAATTAAATAGCTATCTTGAAATCAACCCAGAATTTCTCATAAGAATTCAGAAAACTTTTCAGTAAAAAACAATCAGTGTTTCTGAAATAAATCAGGATCCTTTCAAAAAAAAACCCGCATGTTTACACTTACCTTGCATAAAGAATTAAAAAAAAAAATCAGAGAAAGTCAGTCTCTATTTATGAATACAGGGTGAAGCTTCAAGTCACTTTCTCACAACCGAATATAAGGCAAAAAAAAAAAAAAAATGCAGGCAAATACCGATCAGTATCCAGAGACTGCAGTTTCATCTTTGCTTTGGGCTCGTCAATCTGAAATAACAATGTCAGAGCTGAGGGCAAACCCTGCAATATCAGGGATGGTACGGTGGTGATTGGTAGGATTTAAATAAATAAAATAAACAATCCTTCAATATTAAACTGAGTAGAAAGCTTCAGAGTGTGACTTCAATAAGAAGCTTCAGACCGGCGGCTAAGAATATCCTTAAAGATCAACTGCAGAGACCAGTAAGCATAGTACAGTTTAACCATCTTACCCTCCCCAAATGTAAGTTAATCACTCAATACTGCTATTTTTTGAACTCTGATATAAGAACGCGGATATACTTTATCTATTCGAATGCTATTATTAACTGCAAATGCAATCCTTGAATTATTGCGCTTTAGTTTCTTCAATGTGTGCAAAATTATGCAAGCTGAAAAGGTTTTTTTTTTCCTCACAACTGCACAAATTCTATTCAGAGTAAAAAAACATAATATTTTAACAACAAATGAAAAAAAAAATCTAAAAAATAAATAAATAACACACATTAATAATAAGTACCTGGACGACCGAGCCTCGCTCGGTTTTAAAAGAATTATTTTTTGTCAAATTGTGTTTTTTTAAGGTTCAATACTTTTCCAAATATACTTGAAAAGCTTCGCGTTAACGAAATATTAAGCACTCGACCTTCTTATAACACTAAAGTACCAAACAAAGAAGATTCTGACTGTAATTAAATCAACATTTTGCTTTAAACTATCTGTTACATTTGTTTCCACTATACAATTTTCTTGTCGGTAATTAATATATTTTGACCTTAGTTTTGCTATGGTGAAATCGGTTTTTAACCGAATACTTCCTTTCATACTATGATGCGTTTCACGATTTTATCCCGATCGAGATTTTCATTTTGAATAAGTACTTTTAGTTTTTTCGCCAGAAAATGCTACATACAGCATGATATCCATCAAAACTGATGATCCACAAACCATTCCAACAAATGATAACAACTGTCTTGACAAAACATAAACAATCTCAAGACATACACTTCTTCGAGATAAAATTTAGATGCGTGATTTTAAAAACATGTTAAACTATTTGAAGTGTAAAAAGAAAATAAATAAATAAAATAAAATAAAATAGGATAGTCAAGCAATAGTTTCACTTAAAAAAGAAAAAAAAAGCCTTACATCGACTTACATAATGCTTTTGAATTTGTTTTCAGCCAAGTGTGTTTGAAATTAGCCAAAGTGGTCAATATCAGCCAAGCCTGGCAACCCTAAGCAAGTGTAAAATTGTAAAGCGAGAAGAGACCAATTTTCATTGTTATGGTTGCAAATCGTCTGCCTGATGTGTCAACTCACAGTTTACTTCAAGGCTTAGCTCAATTTGACTTTATATTAAAAAAACTGTTTTTTGTAAAAAATCGCGTTTTTACAGAAAAAACACTGATGTAGATGAACTTAGAATGCAAAACTACAATTAAATCCAAAATTTCATCCAAATCGTTAGAGCCGTTTCCGAGATAAGAAATATATATATACCCACAAGAATTGCTCGTTTAAAGATATAACATAAGATAATAATAAAAAAAAACTGTCAAAGCTCTGTGAAATATTTTCATGGTAAAGAAATAAACTTTTACATGAAGATCCTCAAAAATCCTTTTCAAAGAAAACTTTAAAATTTCACGTTCAAAAATATTTGGGGAGAAAGCCACCTTCTTCTATCTCCATTAAAACAATAACTTACAGAAGACTCTTAGGTTATTTTTTTTTTCTTTAAGTCCCCACATTCGTAAAACATGTGATACAATCATCTTTGATATGAATAGAGTAAAACGAATTATTTTTTCCCCTGCAACTTCTGAGCTCGTAAATTGAGTTTTGTTTGTTTTTTTTTTCACTGGCTCCCACCTCCAGTCCTCCTCCTTTGTAGTAAAACGGTATTTAATGAAATCATCTCGGGTTTTCATCGCCACTCAAGAAGCAAATTGATTTCGAAATCTTTTCCATTTACGAAATCATGCCCGCTTCCGAACCGGGTCGAATTGAAAACAAGAATAAGGATTCAACACCGAGAGATAATTGGCTTGAAACGCTCCGATTTCAAATTTAAATTCTCCACTCTATTTTTAGCACCCCCCGCTAAGAGTATTATTAGAAACCAGCGTGTAAAATTGAAATATTTCATCAAGCTATAAACATGTTCAACATGCCTTTTTTTTTTCTTTTAGAATTTTTATTGTTTTCAACATTAAAGAACTTTTATTTGTGTGAAAAGTATCGTCTGTCATCAAAAAGCTGCATTGCTAAAAGGGAAAATGAAAACATAGTAATACGAAATTAAAGTAGATTTATTCAATGGGGTCGTTTCCAAAATTGTAAAAGTTTTTTTTTCTGAAAGAACATGCTTCAAAGCATAGGATCACTTAAACATTTTTTAAATAATTTGTTTAAGTTTAATATTTTTAAAAAAATTCCTAAATCGGTGCTCTTTTATTGTTTTCGCTTCCAGCTGATGACATCACAAATGATGAAATGCCATTCTGTGTTGCCATTTTCACAGAGCAAAATATTTAATTCGCATCTTTACTCACGTGTATTGGCAACGATATGGTTGATAGCAAGCGTAGAGCGCAATATTTAATTCGCTTCTTGATTATCATAACGTGGAAACGCGGTACAAAGATGCGCCAAAGAGCATCATTTGTGACGTCATCAAGATCACGCCTTGTTTAAAAAATCGGACATTTAAAAAAATTAATTAAAAAATAACTGTTGGGAAAATAAAAGAATTTTCTGGGTCCATGTTATTATTATTATTATTATTATTATTTTTTTTTATTATTATTTTATCAATTTCAGTGACTAAAAGTACTACTTTTGACTGAAGGAAACAACCCCATTACCATATTTCTTTATTTATCGTCCGCTTATATGTAATTTTAGGCTATTTTATGACCATATTTTGGCCATTCGTAATTCAAATAACTATGGAAGGCAGTGGTCCACACAAAGGGAGGATCCAAGGGGTCCTGATCCCTCCTATGGCCCTTGTGTTTTTTTAATTCATTATAATACTGCATTTATTACGTAAAATAATTGTAAGCAAAGGTAGCAATAATTTCAGATTTAGTCAATGAAAAAAAAAAATAATATTTTCTCTTTCTCCTCCTACAAAATCGAGCTGTATGTGAACATAAATTGTTCTAGAATGATGATTTTGCTTCGCTGTTTATTTAATTTTTATGAGAAAAGTAAATACATTCATTCTTGTGCTTTCTGAGTATTTTAATGAAATATTTTTTATTCATAAATTTATTTTCTTACTTATTACTAAGTAAATAATATCCATTTTTTTTTTTAATGTTTCCCGACAACTTATAAAATCAAAAGAATATTTTTGGGTGTGTGAGAACCTTCTAGCCTAAGATCCGGCTGCAGAATTACTGCACTCATCGAGTATAAAGTCAAAATCAAATTTTTATATAACATTATGAAAGGGGCAATGTGTTTTGACTAGGTTGCCCAGAAAGAAGTGCCCGCAAGTATATTTTATCAAATTAATATTGTTTGACATTTTGGGGTAAAAATGACGCATTTGTTATTAAAATAAACTATACTCTACTTTAAAGAATTATACCTAAAGAATTTGAAAAGTTATGGTTGCCGTTGCGCAACTGGCCGCTACCTATTCGCAACCACATGTAAACGAGTACTATTGGTGCACATTTATGCACTCATAAAGTATTGTCATTTATATATCAAATTAAAGCTAATTTTTCTCTGAACGTGATAAACTAAGGTTGTCTATGCAAAAATGGCCGAAAGTTTGGGTTGCCAGCTGTTAAAGGTTGCTTAGAATGAAAGACGCTTTGCAATATTCGTTCGACAGGGATGGCGATAGCCAGTTCTACGCAGGGGCGTATCCAGAGGAGGGCAAGGTAAGGCAGCTCTCCCCTCCTTTCTAAAATAAAAAAATATTTAGAATTAAAAAAGAACTTTAAATTAATGGTTGTTTCCATTTTTAAATTTATGAAAAAGTTCAGATGTAGTAACTTGTTCCTGAGTTTGAAAGTGTTTACATCTTCTTTGGGAGTTATTTGAAAAGTGAAAGTAATTGGTGTTTAGTTGGGTTAATATCGCATTCGTTTTAGAATATCATTGCTTCCAAAATCTTAAAATAAAAAGGGGGGTGCTAAAAACCAGTCTCCTAACTGCCCAAATGATGGGCCTCTCTTCCTTCAGGTGCGCCCTAAACTTCAAATTTTATCAGGGTGGAAATTCAATGGGCCGAACGGAATTCTAAATTTCACCGAATGATGACAATTTTGCCAGATGGAGCTACAAATTTTGCCAAATGATGACATTTTTGCCATATCGTCAAACAAAACTAACGAATAAGGAAAATTATGGGAGATCACAGAGACCTCCTATAGGCACCCTGGGCCTGCCCCCCCTTTCATGTTTGAGCTGGATATGCTCTTGGTTGTACGAGTTTTTAAATTCATTGTGCATGCGTCAATTGCTAGTGTTCTCCACTAACGGTGCAAACAGTAGTAGAAACGAATTTCAAATGCTCCAAAAAAATAAAAATATTAAGTTTTTGTTTGGTTGCATTTAAAATCTCATATTCATATAGCATGTGTTCCTCAATAAAAGGTAAAATATCTTTCATCTATAAAGTTAGATTAAATGGATTAATATTTGTGAAAAAATATCACCCCAGTCATTTATGTATAAGACAACAGGGCCGCCACTGACGACTAAAAAAGCGACTATTTTCAAGTGTTGCAAACTATGACGACTATTTTAGCCTAAATTATTAAGACAAAAACGACTATTTTTTAAAAAAACTGATTCGATTTCAGCCTAAAAGCGACTAAAATGTAAAAAATTCGACGAATGCAAAAAAAAAAAAAAAAAAGAGTATTAAAAAAAAAAAAAAAGCTTTTGCTTCAAGTATCATCGGCAGAACTTTTCTACGTAATTTCAAACTCACTCAGGTCTGGCAAATTACGCGAAAAGTCGCCAAATGGGTTAGTGAGGTTTTAAATTTAGCGCCAAGGATATAATATCGCCTTTTTTTTTGTTTTGTTCTTCTGGCGCTTGAAGTAGTTTAGATTTCAAACAAATGTTATAGTTTTAACAATTTTCCCCCCGACGAAATAATATAATTAAAAAACACTTTTTAAATGATGTGTAAGTAAAATTAAGCACACCGTTATTTTTATTACACAGGAAACACTTCACATTTTTAACGTCGTGTCTTACGAGCTCCAAATCATCACAATAGCTAAATAGAGGTGAGAACCTTAGAGCAGGAATTAGTAAATGGAGGGAGCGAGTCTAATCACTTGCATAGCAAAAGCTAAGGCAAAGACCCCAATCACGTGACTCAACAAAGACGAATAGTTAATATGCTTGAAACTAGCGAAAGAGACCTGATTTCGTCCAATGCTTTGCTTTAAAATATATCACGTGACTTGGGATCTTTGCTTCAGTAATGAAAGTCTCTTCTCAATGTTGAAAACACTAGAAATGGACGCATTTCGCAATGACTTTAAAATCTCGTGCCGCTGGCTATCGCCATCCTTGTCGAACGAATATTGCAAAGCGCTAACTCTTTCATTCTAAGCAACCTTTAACAGCTGGCAACCCCCACTTGCTGCCATTTTTGCATAGACAACCTTATTTTATCACGTTCAGAAAAAAATTAGCTTTAATTTGATATTTAAATAATGACTATACTTTATGAGTGCATAAATGTGCACCAATAGTACCTGTTTACATGTGGCTGTGATTAGGTAGCGGCCAGTTGCGCAACGGCAACCATAACTTTTCAAGTTCTTCAGGTACATTTCTTTGAAGTAGAGTATAGTTTATTTCAATAACAAATGCGTCATTTTTACCCCAAAATGTCAACCAAAATTAATTTGATAAAAAATACATGCGGGCACTTCTTGCTAGGCAACCTAGCCAAAACACATTGCCCCTTTCATAATGTAATATAAACATTTGATTTGGACTTTATACTTGATGAGTGCAGTAATTCTGCAGCCGGATATTGTACTATTCGAGCCTGGACCCCCCCCCCTTTGAGAAATTCCTGTGTATGCCACTGACGGGAGGCACCGCAGTCTCTGCCTAACGGCTGCTAAAAGCGTAAAACAAACAAATCCAGCAACTTATAACCTGCTTTTAAGTTTCTTTAACCAGAGTGTGGGACTCAGCATTACAAGATCCATGTCCAAAGAAATTTTTCACGTCGTAAAAAAAAAAAAAAAAATGATAAAAAGAAAAAAAAAAAAAAAAAAAAAAAAACATTTTGGAAGCATCGCATGTTGCATATTCTGAATCGCATCGCAGATCATCAGTAAAGAACATTCTCGTATTTTTCAACTTACATAAAATCATAATCATCGACCAACTCGTAAATCATTATCATTTTTGCAAAAGTTTCTTATGTATTAGAAATAATACTTTTTTTGCTAGACTTGTTCATGTAAATAAAAACTTAGTTTTGAGAAAATCAAGAGCAAAAATAATTAATTTCAATTAAACACAGTGCATTTACCTTTCATGAAATGTCTTCTAGTTTTTTAAATAATTGATCGCCTGAAGACCTTTTTGCGTAGTTTGAAAGTAGAATATTGGAGCTATTTAAAGCTCTTAAAATCTCAAGAACTTTTTTTTTATTTTATTTTTTAATTATGGTGCTCGACTACCTTAAGAAATAAATTAGGAAATCGAAACGCTGTAAATGTAACTAAATTTCATACACTTTTGCATCATTAATTTCAAAAGACTCATTTCTGAAGTTGGTTTATTATTCAACGAAGCTCCTCCGAGTTTGCACCCTATAGATTTCTTTTTAGTTGTTTTCTGAAACTCTGTATCTTAAAATTTAGGGTCCCCACCCCCTCCTCATCCCTAAATTTTGCTGATCAGTATCGAATTGACCGAAATATAGCTCTAATTAAAAAGAAAATTTTAACATAGAGAGCAATGGAAAGTCTGAAAGTCTAAACATCAGTTTCATTTGACCAATAATTAAAATTATTCGAGTTTGAATTGGAAACAGTATACTGTATCTCAGTGTACAGTTTTTCAAACGTACCTTATTTTTTCCGAAGACATTGAAATAAAAAATAAAAAAAACAATTGCAATGAGTGATAGTAGGCATATAAGTACACTTAAAGCACGTTTGCTTTAAAAATCTAAAACTGAATACAAAGATTTCTCTATATTTTGGTTCATATTTTTTTTCTGCAAAACTCTTAAACCAGAACTTAGTGCAGGTTGATTTAACATCCCTTATCCTAAAAATAATCTAATACTTAGTGATGTTCCCACCGATTTTTCTGAGCGTATACGCCCAGTAATCCATTATGCACAATATGTGTATGCGACAGTGGCGCAGTGAAGGGGTGGGGGGGTGGGGGGTTTAAGGGTGAAGACACCCCACAGAGGCATTGGTTTTAACATAAATGCAAATTCTAATAGTTTTTTATGCTTACGAAAAGACTGTTTTGATTTAAAAAATAAAAAAAAAACCTCCAGAAGGTATTTGTGATCAAAAAAACCCCTCCAAAAGGTATTTTTAACTGCGCTAGTGGTATGTGATCATGTACATAATATGTCTAGAAATTCTTGAGGGTACAACCCAAGAGTGATAGAGTTCCGGGGTTTCCATTGAGAAGAAAAAAACTGGTAAAAATAAAAGTTTCGTAATTTCCTTATGTTTCGAATACTAACTTTAATTAACTACCACTGTAACGAATAACAACTACTCTTTATGTGCAGTTATAAGGGTCCCCTGGCAAAAGTTGTAACCGGTAGCTAAACCATTTCATTGCTTTAGGAGAATTTAAAAAGGTGATGATAGAAACTGAATTATAAATGAAATTTTTTGAAGTTTGAGGGTACATGCTATGTGTCTAAAAAATATTTGAGAGTAGGGGAAGGTTGCCGTCAATGAACCACATAAGAGTTTTCGATTTTTTTTAGAAAGGAAATCCAAAACAAATTTCACGTTAATTATAGGAACAATTTCTCAGTATATTTCTCTTTTAATAATAATATTCACTTTTATGATAAATATACACAATAAAGAATGAAAATTAAAAATAAATATTTTAGCATGTGGTTCAATCATGGTTACCGGTTGCTATGGATGGACCGTCAAGTTTCCATTGACGGACCACATTCTCAAATTACAAAATCAATGCGTAACTTTTAAATATTTATAACAGGTGATCAATAAACACTATAAATAACAATAAGTTTAAGCAGAAAATAGTACATTTTCGTGACTAACGTAACGCCAATATTTTCAGTGAAATAATTAAACTAATTAAAATACTTATCTTATAATGTATGCAAAAAGAACAGTCAATTTTATTGGGCCAACATCTTATCATTTAGAATAAACATAGTTCTTTTAAAAATTTGCAAAAAAATTTACATTACACAAGAAAACGTACACGCATGTTTTTTGCACATGCTAAGCCTTTTCTACAACCTCACACGTTTAGAGCCAGAAGAAAAACACCGAATGAAGTTCTTACAAACTTTTACTGGATTTATGTACTAGAAAGTATGCTGGATGAAATGATAGGTCACAATTAAGGCTTTGTGGAAAAAAAAAATTCTGAGGTTGAGGTTGACATTTCTATGGAATGACCCTAAAGTATATAAGTTTTCATGAATTACGGAGATTATTTTTTCATTGTCATATTTATTTTAAAACAATTGAGCAATTTTCAAAAGTAATTGAGATGAAATTACAGCAAATTTTGAGATTTTCCATGAATGAAACTTTGTCAGGTGGTCCAGTCATGGAAACACCTAGTGGTCCAATGATAGCAACTGTGTCATTTTGAATATTCTTATAGGTGTTACTGCTGTGACGAATCATGATAAAACATGAAATATGGGGAATTGTATTTGAAAAGGCACTCTTTTAAGTCAATGTTCACGTTTAATTAATCAATGATATTCACAGCATGTTATGAATAAATGAAAATCTCAATAATTAGTAAGATAATGTTAGAAATCTTTTGTGACCGATTAGCAATATTACTAAATATTTTTAGCTACTTGACGACTCTGCAGTAGACAGTTTTCAGGCGATGGGAGGTACTAAAACTGATTACGCGTCTGCACAAGTTCTGGTATGGGAAATATCTTCGCGGTCTAGTCATGGAACCGGTTCATTGACGGTCAATTGACGGTTCATTGACGGCAATCTTCCCCTATACGGCGTATATGGAGTATATCTTATGGGAACAAAACTGCAAGTTGTGTACTATATTTGATACGTACAAAAAGAAAAGTAATATGAAAGAAAAAAAAAGAAGAAATCTTTTAAATAATTGACTAGAAGAAAAAAAGAACCAGAGAGAGAGGTTTCGGAATTAAAACACAAAACTTATGCTTCATTGGCGCCTAGCTTTTTTGGTTTAGTCTCCAAATTGTTCTGCGTTTGGAGTAATTTTTAAGCAATTGTAATTATTTAAACAGAACTGTGCCATGCTTTCAACCGATAAATGTAACAATAATTATGTATTTGTTAAAAGTTATCTCAAAACTGCAGATTCTTAAAGACAAAATTATGGATAAGTCAGTAAGCAATTATTGAAAGGTAGTTCCTGTAAACACTTTTTTTTCCACAAAAAGTGTTCCAGTTGTTTCTTATTGTGATGTTGATTCTCACAAGCCACTGTCCAAAATTTGTACTTTGGCGGCAATTTGACCAATTTCGTAGAAGAAATATCGCGTAGATAGAATCATTTTTTTGCAAATGGCAATTCGAATAATCAGCGATTCGAATAATAGGAGTTTCGATCATTGGAGTTCGGCTACAGAATTCAGTTGCATTATATTGAAGTAGAGTCCTCGTTCTTTATAAAGTTCATGCAATCAGGGCCTGACTAACTCAAAGTGAGGCCCAAGGTCCACAATAATTTAGAGGCCGTCTGATGACTATTGCAGAATGCACTGGGAAGCTCATCGGAATGTGTTTTCCGAGGCTCTTTTGTCTGTCATTAGAACTATGTTAATTATTTATCATGTATGATGTGTATTTAAGAATTCCTTTCGGGGCCCCTTCGATCTTGGGGGGTCCCTAGCTATTGCGACTTGGTAAATCTGCTACTAGCAGAATTTAAGAAAATTCCCCTTAAAGATTTTTTAAAAGTTAATCGCTCATTATTTTACGTAAAATTGCATGTATGGTAATTTATTTCTATTGGTTTTTATGCTATGCTTTAAAGAAATTGGGGCCCTTTAAGAATATGGGGCCCCAGGCTGAGGTCTATTAGGCGTGCGAGGTAATCAGGCCCTGCGTACAATGAAACGAGAGTCTTACATTTTTGGAGTCCTTGTAAAGGTGTTTTGTGCAACAATTGATACGTCTATTTCCACTTAATCGCTCTTAATCTGCAATTCATCAAAAAAGGATTTTTGTTTTCTGTTTAAAACGTTTTTCCACAGCATTTCAGAGCTCGATAAATGGAAAATAAACCATGCTGAGGTTTTCGACCGAATCATGTTGAAAACATTGCTAATTCAACGAGAAAGGATGCTGTCGTCCTGAGTCCGGGCGTCCAGAAAGAAAGAGCCTGAGATTAAGCAGTCCGCTGAATCGTGGATTTGCGACTCTGATTCATCCTGAATTCCAATGGAGGAGCGTTCATCAAATTCCCTGCCTCAGTTTTCGCAGTACGATCCAAGATGGAGGGAAAGTACTACCCCATCTTGATCCGACGGCCGACCAATCAGCGTCGCGTATCGATCCGGCCCTCCTCCTCCACCTCCTTTTCTTTCATTGCAATCAGAGAGAAAAGCTTCCAGCACTTCTTTTATTGTTATTATTTTGCTTTAATTTTTTTTCTTCTTCTCTCTCCCTTGCCTGTGTCTTTTGGATTTTTCTATCTTCTTGGAGGAAAGACGCAATAATTCCCATACGAACATTTTAATTGATTTCTTGCTCCTCAAATTCGGCGGATTATGATTCGGTTTGCATCCAGAGTTGTGACTGGGAAAATACGGCAGATCGGATTTGTCAAGTTTATCAGCGTCCTCGCTTCGAAATGACTGCTTCTTTTGATCGCTTAGATTTGATGCAATGAATTCTGCTTTTTTCCCTCCAAATTCACCCTAGAAAAATTCACGGTAGTCTCGAGTTTGAGACGCTCATTTGTTTCTTGTTATTATCAAAGCTCCGTTATACTTTGTTTTTGCTTCGAGAACTCTTTCTGGTATATAATTAAACATTTCTATATAATCAGCATTGTTATAACCAAGGTAGCACACTTCGTTTTACAAACCCATGATAATCGTTGTCAATGTTGTGACAACCATTTTACAAATGTTTGAAAATCGTTGCCAATATTGAGACAACCATTCTACAGACGTTTTAAAATCGTTATCAATGTTGTGACAACCATTTCAAAACGTTAAAACGTTATGTGCACTACCTAGGCAGGCTCTATCCACGTTAATTTTACACCACTTCTGATTTTTTAGAATATTTTAATTTCAAAGAACTATAAAATGACGAAAGCTGCACTCTGCTGGAATAGTTATAATATCCGTTTACTACTTTTTATTTCTCAAAATTCGTTTCCAACACTGAGCACTGCCCATTCTAAAGGGTGTCCCAAAATTAACGCAAGATTTGAATTTGCCACAATTTTTGCTGTGAATTGTTGGCAGCCACGGAAAAAGAACAATTTGACAGCTGGGAGTTTAGGGTTAGTAAAAATGGAATGTTATGCTATTATACAGCCAGCGAAACAATTCAATCACTGCATAAGGAATTTCCTGTTCGTGTACTCTCTCGTTTCGGTGATACGAATTGTACCCTAGATCGTGTGATTTTACATCATTAGACTTCTCCCTATGGGGTTATTTGAAGTCAAACGTCTATGTCAGCAATCCCACAACCATCTGCGCATTACCTAATTGCGATATCGAGCGCCAATAACAGTAAACTCCTTGACCCGCCCAAACTTTCATTATTTTTCAAATAATTGTTCGATAATGAAAACGCATTATAGAATCGAAAACGCTCCATTTGTAATAACCCTAGACCCTCAGCTGCCAAATTGTTCTTTTTTCAAGATTGCCCACAATTTATTGCAAAAATGGCGGCAAATTCAAATCTTGCGTTAATTTTGGGACACCCTTTATATTCCATTAATTCTGAAGTTACTGTTTGGCAGCTACTCTCGAATGTCAATATGAAGTTGTTGACATCTCTCCTTTTACATTGTAATATTCCACAGAATATGATGAACGATAGAAATCTTGTGACGCTATGAAACGAAAATGAGGAGTTTTAACATATTCAGAAATTTTAGTTTGCGGTTCAAAAGTGCCGGTACTTGCATTCAGTGCCGGCTCGTGGCTAAAAAAAATGAGGTGGTCGAACTCCTGGACTTTTCCAATTCCACCACGGACACTGTTTCCGCTCCTATGCATAGGACGTTCGTGAGCAGATAATCTTCTTTACTAATAATAAAGCAGAAAGTCTCTCTGTCCGGAGGATGTCTGGATGTCTGTAGGATGTCTGGATGTCTGTGACGCGCATAGCGCCTAAACCGTTCGGCCGATTTTCATGAAATTTGGCACAAAGTTAGTATGTAGCATGGGGGTGTGCACCTCGAAGCGATTTTTCGAAAATTCGATGTGGTTCTTTTTTTATTCCAATTTTAAGAAAAAAAACTATCATAAGTTACGAAATTATCATAACGTGGAACCGTAACATGGGCACAAGTCAATTGGCGAGATACGAAATTATTATAACGTGGAACTGTAACGTCGGTACAAGCCAATTGGCGAGAAAATTCACCATACATTATTTGTAAATATACAAGCGAACCAAAAGACATTTAATTTTTCTATTACGGGTGAAGCCGTGCGGGTGCCACTAGTAAAATATAAATGAGTAGACGGACAGATATAGCGATAAATGAACACAATTGTTTACTCCAGGATAATGGGTGTAGCCCTGAGTTCGAAATGGGACAAACAATAAGCAAAGTGAAAGTAATATAAATTGCTAATTTCTGGTATAAATTATACGTTCTGTAAGTAGATTAGATTATTTACTAAATATTAGTTACTAGAAAGTCGCCCATCAAGGTATGACGGGTGAAAATTGCTTCTGTTCTTCGACATTTGAACGAAGCCATTGCCTGTTTGGTGATATTTAGATTGTTGAAATTTTAACCCTAACACCAGTGGATTAACCCTAAACTCCAGTAGATAGCGTTAATTGCTTTCGTTTCTTTCTTCCCCTGAAATGACACTAAAATAGTTAAGACACCGGATCGAGTTCAGCCTTGTCACAATAAAGCCTTTCTCTGTATGTTAAACATTACCAAAACATATTATCAAATTATGATGCCGTATTGCGAGTTTCATTGTTGAAACACGCGGGTTACTTGATCATCAGCTATTATTTATATGAGGATTTCCTTTCTGAATGAAAATCACATAAATACTCTATCCATGAGTTCGAAGTTATTTTTTAAAAACACACCTGTTTTTAAGCGAAAAAACATATGTCGTTTTAAATGGCACAAAGATATGCGCAAAATTTAAAAAATATACTACAGTGGACGCTGGTTAATTGAATCAGTGGTTTATTGAACCAACGCTTTAATGAATCAAATGTTCAAAAACAGAATAAAATCCAGCTTTATTGAATTTGCCGCCTTATTGAATCAGTCGCTTTATGGAATCAAAACTGTTAAGAACAAACGTGAATCATATAAGCGATGGCTACTGTATGCAACTATGGTATTTGTAAACACAGTTGTGTTCAAACGTAAAAGATTGTGAATTTCTTGGTTGTTTTATAATGATGCGGATTTTAAAACTTCATTATATCATTGTCATTTCAAGTGGATTCTTACCAACAAGTCCCTTATTGCTATAATTTCTTTCTATTTTAATCAGGAGTGCCTATTGATTTTACTTTGTCGTGGCATGGCGCTAGTTTTGTTCGCTATGTAATTGGTAGATAACGAGCCGTGGGATCCATTGCAACTACGGTGTGACCAGTAAAATTCGCGAAAAATGAATTATTGAGGGGGAAAATCGAGTGTCAGGCAATGAATCTGATCTGTCTGCCTTTATTCCCTTGTACCAATGTGCGTATGTATTTGCGTATATGTGTTAGTATGTATCTCGCACAACTTTTATTTTATTTTATTTCCCCCCTGAGGTCCTCCGCGATTACCGTTTGCACGGTGTATCGGTTATCTCGCATAACTCAAAAATGGTATTAACGCAGAATGTTGAAATTCGGTATGTAAACTCTTAGCGGAGTCTAGTTGTGCACCTTTCCTGTTGGTTGCATTCGGATGTAAGGAAAGTATAATTTACTTTTTATGAAACTTGCATGGAAGTATTGTTTTCCATTTTTGCCAGTAATTTCATATCTTTAAAAAAAATGTAGAAAATGTTCACTCTTTTTTTCCTATGCGGTGAAGAGAAAAAAACAAAATATTTTCTAACGACAGATTTTTCATTTGATCATTAAAAATATTTTTCATCAAACGAATGCATGAACTAGCGAATAAATGAAAATAAATAATTTAGTAAATGAGAAAATAAAATAGGGAATGAATGAGAAAACAACTGTATAAAAGAATAAATGAAACAATGTAAATGAATTAATAATAAATAAATACTTAAATGGTGTAATGAATGAATGAATAAGCAAACAAAATGAACTATTTCACTTTGTCCTGTTCGTTTTCGTGCATAGCATTTTACGCGTACACTTGACAAATTGTATTAAGCGTTAAAAATCAAGGCATGCCTAAAATTATCTAAAAAAGTACTTCACTGGACTCCAGTATATCTCAATCAATACTTAAAATGTTACTGACAAAAACATTATCATCTTTTGATAGTAAAAAATATTCTTGAAAACCAAAAAAATACTACAATATGAGTTAGGTTTCAAATTTTGAAAATGGCTGGCAGTATTATTTTCCTTGATCTTTAGAGATATTTATTTTTTGACTGGAATCAACTATATGTTTATACATCGGTTCCCAACCGGTGGTTCACGAACCCCTGGGGTTTCGCCAAAGGTACAAAGGAGGTTCACGAAAATAATATTGTAATGGCGGAATTTTTACATGCTTGCTGTTTGAGATAAATTCTTAAGTTCAAGCGTTTTTATTCATTTAATACTGATTTGCTTCTTACTCCATCCAGCCATCGATGAAAGATTTTAAGTCACCAAAATAGAAGAAGTTCTAATGCCCGTCTTCGTATTGGTCACACCAGATTTACTCATAGACATTTGTTTTAGACATCTCTTGTGTCAGAAAAATAATTTTTAAATTTTATTTCCAATTTGGACAACGTTTCAATGTGAAAAGATTAACACGGAAGCAAATTAAATGGTGCACTTAATGTATGAGTAAAACTGGCAGACATTTGAGCTCAACTTTGGGATTTTTTTGTTCCACAACTATCCCATCAAGAGTTTTTTCAAAGTTGAAGGTATCTCAAAAATAATAATAATAATAATAATTACTGAGTATTGTTCTTTGTTGAATTTGTTTTAAAATTAATTTTCTGGCTATTATCTTAGTTTGTAGAAATATTTGTGCTTTATATTTTGCAATGATGTTTTTGTTCATGCTATGAACTACTGTGTGATCAATATTACTAAAAAAAAAAATCTCCCAAATTTTATTGCTCATGCAATTTTTTTATATTTTACTTGTTACTTATTACTTGTTCACTAGGGGTTCTCCACTTTTTTTTTCTTTCAAAATTTTGGAAGGGGTTCGCAGGGGAAAAAAAGGTTAGGAACCGCTGATGTAAAATATTGTTGGATAGGGGGTTCAGCAAACAATGGAAATATATTAAATTCACTTGGCCCGTTATTTCACTTCATATCCCCTACTTGTAATTTCTGTTTATTTCTGAAATATTGTCGAACTTCAAAATCGGTAGTTATTAATAAATATTTTAAAATCAAATCTAACTTTGGAATTTTTTATACCAAAGACAAGTAATCATTTAGAACATGTTTTCATTTTCATTTTGTCAGCTCTAAAATAGCTTCAAGAAAATAGCTTTCTTTTTCTTTTCTATTTTTTTATATAAAATCTTATAACAGTATTTTTCATTGGATATTATAATTGCGCACACTTCTAACTGAGTAGATAGTTGATTTTTTTAGTGATTGCTGCTTGTATTAGGGCATAACCTTTAAAATGTTACGATTTATTACTTACTAGTGGTACCCTCACGGCTTTGCCCGTAATAGAAAAACTAAAAGGTCTTTTGGTTCGCCTGTATATTTACAAATAATGTATGGTGAATTTTCTCGCCAATTGGCTTGCACCCATGTTACAGTTCCACGTTATGATAATTTCGTATCTCGCCAATTGGCTTGTGCCCATGTTACGGTTCCACGTTATAATAATTTCGTAATTTACTCGTCCATCTTATAATATTTTTGTTTTTAAAATTGGAATAGAAAAAGAACCACATCGAATTTTCGAAAAATCGCTTCGAGGTGCACACCCCCATGCTACAAACTAACTTTGTTCCAAATTTCATGAAAATCGGCCGAACGGTCAAGGCGCTATGCGCATCACAGACATCCAGACATCCTCCGGACATCCAGACTTTCAGCTTTATTATTAGTAATGACAATAGTATTTAGTATGAATAAAACATCTAAAAGATAGACTGAACATAATGTTTTTTCTAAGCTTGTACTACGATACATGAAAGATTTCTATTAAACCTTTCAAGGAACAATTGTTCTTTCAGTCTCATTAAATATCCTATTTCATCAACATAAAACCATTAGTTAAATTACAGGGTTTGACATTTTGATGTAAAAGTTAGGCGTCATTAGCGCCTACCTTTTTCGTTTAATTTGCCGAAATGCTCTGCTGAGGCGAAATTTTAAAATTATTCAAGTAGCTTAAACAAAGCTCTCATTTCTGTCTGTTACGATATTCATGTTATTGTTAAAACATTTTCTCTGATAAAGGAAAAATTCATTTCCATAATAAATCGCAAACTATTACAGCCTTACCAACAAGATTATTAATAAGTAAGAGAAATATCGAAAATCACGGCAGAAGTTCTACTTCAGTGTACTCCACGTACACATACACTTAATATTCAAAATAATAATGGATAACAAAAAATTTTGTAAGGTGTCCAGCAGAAATTCATTATCGCTTAAAGTCAGAGACCACTTTTCAAAAATCTGTTCCGTTTGTAAAATACTGATGGTGATTAAATGTCAAAGCAGAGTATTCTACAAATACGCTAATGATCAGCACCATTTGTTTGAAACTTAAAAAACAAAAACAGGAATTCGAGTTGAAAGCGCAAAGTATTCTGTATTTTTACTAATAATAAAGCTGCAAGTCTGTCCGGAGGATGTCTGTGATGCACATAGCGCCTAGACCGTTCGGCCGATTTTCATGAAATTTGGCACTAAGTTAGTTTGTAGCATAGGGGTGTGAACCTCGAAGCGATTTTTCGAAAATTCGATGTGGTTCTTTTTCTATTCCAATTTTAAGAACAAAAATGTCATAAGATGGACGAGTAAATTACGAAATTATCATAACGTGGAACCGTAACATGGGTGCAAGCCTTTTGGCGAGATACGAAACTATCATAACGTAGAATCGTAACATGGGTACAAGCCAGTTGGCGAGAAAATTCACCATACATTATTTGTAAACATACAGGCGAACCAAAAGACCTTTTAATTTTTCTATTAAGTGCAAAGCCGTGCGGGTACCACTAGTTATACATAAAGCGGAAAAAAACAACGACTTTTCTTAAAATTACGGTCATCAAATTAGTTCTTTTACTAATAGTAAGCTGCCGAAATGACGAATGGGTGTGAAATCATGGTCGTCAAACTAGAATTTTTAGCCACAAATACGACTTACGACAGCTTATTTTGAACTCTGCTTGATTACTTTCTGTTCCTGCAACTCACAGTCCCGAGTGCTTTCGGTGCCTGATATTAAAAAACATGCAATTCCAATTACAGATTTGTAATATGCCGCTTATTGGTTCCTCCAGAGAAATATATCCTCATCCTAAACGAACTCAAAACATTTAAGTACCCACCAAACGCGCCATGTCTCCTGCCATTCCAAATTGCGTCGAAACAGCCTCATTCCAATTGGATAAGGGAAATATCACGTTCATATTTTTAAGCCCGCGATTTGCGTCCATGTTCGAATTGACGTCATGCGTGCCCGACATCGACAACGGGTTCCTGTCACAGAAGCAGCATCCACAAGGGAGACGAACGAGCAGAAAATGGATATCAAAATTCTCAAACAATTAATCAGTGGAATTTCTTTCGGATTGTGTTCTGCTCTCGGGGGCATTTAATCTCAGAGCCATTTTCGGCAATAATCGCCGCGAAAGTTAATCATCTGCAAACAGACATTCTCTCCTCTCGCTAATTCCATCGTCAACCCGATGAAAAGGAAATTACTGCTTCAAAACATAAATAGCGATGCAGTAGGCCCCTAATAAGGGCGTTCTCTCATCCTCGCAATCAAATGCCACGCATGCAAAATGGCGCCCGAGGCTGCCACTTTGACGATTGCCGAGTGTTGGCACGTCCTGCTAATTTCCCCTTGCCCGGGATATGGGATATGCATAATGAATGAGGAGGCCTCCGAGGACGTTCTGCTCCCCCATGTAGAGAGCTCCTCCCATATAGAACTCTCTCTCGCTCTCGCTCCTGCGGCGCCAGATATGATATGGAACTCACTGGAACGGCTTGGAGAACCCCCTCCCGGAAAGCATTTTTCGGGAACGAGCATGCTTACTTTCGGAGCGAATCGTCTGCGGAATAATAAATAAGGAAAGGGCCTGTGAGGGATGGAAGTCCCCTTCAAACATCAGTTGCTCACTTCTTGTCGCATATTCCTCTGAAACTAGTCTTTTGCGCCAAAATTATGATCTGCTTTGTGGAAATTCTGTAATCTGTCCACAAAGAATTCCTACAGCGTAGTTTACCATTTTCTCAACCACTTCCTAACCTCTTAAACATCGGCGACAGAGGAAGAGCGGGAACTTCCTCCTTATTTCTAAAAGCACAAAAACGCCTTACCCGTCTACTTTTCCGAGTTCAAAGTTAATGATTAATTGAAAAATGATTGTGTTGATCGATTCATGAGCTTAAAGAAAGAATAATTTACTTAAGAAGTGTGTGTTCTATATTTTTATCAAATAATTAATCCACAAAAATTAAACTGGAACTTTAAATTGAAAGAAGGTTAACTAAGTCATCGTGATTTATGAGACTGTGTTCTGACTTTTTTTTACAGACGATTATATAATTAATGAAAGCCTTAGTGCACAACAACCCATGCGGGCTAAGGCTTACTGTGCCTATCTCAATTTTTTAAACCAAAGGATCGCAAAGAAGTTGTTTCGATTAGGCTGTGAGCCGAACGCGGAACCCCCAAGTGTCTAGTTCCCAAGCACGCTTAGTGCTCATATAAACCATCTGAAGAGATCAAAGGCATAGTCGGTAGTTCCCAACCAGGGAATCGAACCAGGGTCAGCAGCGTGGCGTGAAAATGCGAAGCGCTTTCACTAAGCCAATGGGCTTCCATTTATTTAATAACTAATGGTACCCGCACGGCTTTGCTCGTAGTAGAAAATAGTTCGCCTGTATATTTGCAAATACTGTATGATGAATCTCTCGCCAATTTGCGATATTCATTTGCTTTCCCATGTTACGGTTCCACGTTATGATAATTCCGTAATTTATTTGTCCACGTTGTAATAATTTTCTCGGGAAAATTCTCTTAAAACTCGAATAGAAAAAGAAAAAAATCGAATTTTCAAAAAATCGCTTCAAAGTGCATGCCCCCATGCTACAAACTAACTTTGGGCCAAATTTCATGAAAATCGACCGAACGGTCAAGGCGCTATGCGCGTCACAGATATCCAGACAGACAGACAGAGATCCAGACAGACTTTCAGCTTTATTATTAGTAACTAGTGGTACCCGCGCGACTTTGCACGTAATAGAAAATTAAAAGGACTTTTGGTTAGCCTGTATATTTACAAATAATTTATGGTGGATTTTCTCGCCAATTGGCTTGTGCCCATGCTACGGTTCCACGTAATGATAATTTCGTAATTTACTCGACCATCTTATGATAATTTTTCTCTGGAAAACGTTCTTAAAATTGGATTGGAAAAATAACCACATCGAATTTTCGAAAAATCGCTTCGAGGTGCACACCCAAATGGTACAAACTAACTTTGTGCCAAATATCATGAATATCGGCCGTACGATCCAGGCGCTACGCGCGTCACAGAAATCCTGACAGACAGACAGAGATCCTGACAGACAGAGAGAGAGATCCGGACAGAGAGACTTTCAGCTTTATTATTAGTAAAGAAGACAACATTAAAATCCATCAATTTGCTCCCCAGAAAGTTCAGTTTTTGCACCCCCACCCCATCCCGCATTTTCTTTGACCCCCAACTTTTTTGGCGCTCCAGCCGCCTGCATTCTTAAACAAGTGTTATACTGTTTAAATTTCAGAAAATTTTCCAAGTAAATGTGACTGTAAAATGGGGTGCTTTCCGTTTACACACTGTAAAAAATGTGTAAGGTGATCAGTATTAATGGATGTAATGTTACACGAATGGGGTCGTTTCCAAATTTTAAAAGTATTTTTTTCTGAAAGAGCATGTTTAAAAACATAGGATCTGACCATTTTTAAAATAATTTAAGTTTAATATTTAAAAAAAAAATACTTAAATCGGTGCGCTATCATTGTTTACACTTCTGTCGTGTGACATCACAAATGATGAAATGCCATCTACTGTTGCCATTCACTGAACAAAATATTTAATTCGCATCTTTACTCACGTGCATTGGCAACGATATGGTTGATAGCAAGCGTAGAGCGCAATTTTAATTCGCTGCTTGGTTATCATAACGTGGAAACGTAGTAGAAAGATGCGGCAAAGTGCATCATTTGTGACGTCATGAAGACCACGCCTTGTTTGAAAAATGGGACATTTTAAAAAATTAATTAAAAAAACTGTTGGGAAAAATGAAAGTATTTTCTGGGTCCATGTTATTGTTTTTTTTTTTTTCTTTTTTTTTTTTTGAGCAATCACGATTGCTTATTGCTTTCATTTGACTGTTTTGATGTCCTTTGATTTTATTTTCCCACCGCCATCCTCCGCACCATCACCGTTGACCGGCTCCTCACGATGCTGCTCCTCTAGCGAAAACCGTCTCCAGGTTGCATCCATGTCCTACACACACGCGCATACATACACAACTACACACACGCACGCACACACACACACACACACACAAACACATACATACACACACACCTACACACATACACAAACACATACACACAACTACCCACACATACACCCTACACACACATACACATACACACAACTACCCACACATTCATGCCTGCACACAGACACAAACACATATGCCTACACACACATACACATACCCCCCCACACACACACATTCACATACACAACTACCCACACACTTATGCCAGCACACAGACAAACACACATGCCTACACACACATACACATACCCCCAACACACAAACACACACGCCTTCATACACACACTCGTGATTGCGAAAAACATAATTTGAATTCAAGATATCAAAATTCAAATTAATTTTTCTTTTCTTTTCTTTTTTTTTTTGCTCATTCTATCCATTTCAATGACTAAAAGTAGTATTTTTGACAGAAGGAAACTACTCCGTTCTGAAGTGCGTAGCAAATATTTTGTTAATATTTTGTTCTATTTTTTGATTTTATAAAAAATCTTTTTAATTTAAAAAAAATCATTCAATCCAATTTTTAAAATTTCAAAGTTGCTTCTTAACATGATTTACTATTTTTCTTAAAAGTACAGAAGTAGTTATACTCAGTATTTCTTAAACGGTACCTCTAACTTCGGGTATGTCATCTTTACTGCCGACACGCTCATATTGTAAGGAAACGATATCTACAGCAATAGCCGTCTTTGGAATATTTTGCTTTATTTTCTTCATTTGAAAAAAAAAATGTTTTAAATTTATAAAAAATTCAAATTACGAAAATTTCATTTATTTTGATTTTAAAGAGATGTTCAGTTTCTTCTTACAACGACTCGCGATTAAGTGCAGGAGTGGTTATAAGTATTTCTTAAAGGGCAATTCCACGAAAATGTCAACCTGAGCATCAAAACTTCAATATTAACAAAACTATAAGTATTGTATATCATCTAAAAGCTTGAAATATATATTTAAAAAGTGTACCAAGTTAAATTTAAATTTATAATTTCTCTTAATGAAAATAAGTCGTAATAGATGCCTATTTCCTTTCTGGATTTTTGGGGAAAAATATGGCATGTAGTAATTAAATTTTTTTCCTAAAACAAATTCTAACTAAAAGGAAAACAGGTTAGTGTATTTTGTTAAACTCATAATAGTTTTATACTGGAAGCTTATATCAAAAAAATACTTTATAATTTTTCGTTCAGAAACAATCTTAAAATCAGTTTATGAATGTCAGTCAGTTACCATAAAAAATCATTCCCCCCCCCCCCCCCATCAGCATGAAAATAATTGGTGGAAATGTTCCAAAATTTATATTATCTGCCTACATTAGGAGTATTTAAATGAAGAATGAGTAGAATTGGAAGTTTGCATCCGGAACACTGAAAATTCCTCGGTAACTGACTGACACTCTGTTTAACTTGAAAATGGTTGCAATATATTTATTTAATACTAGTGATACCCGCACGGCTTTGCCCGTAATAGAAAAATCAAAATATCTTTTGGTTCGCCTGTATATTTACAAATAATGTATGGTGAATTTTCTCGCCAGTTGGCTTGTACCCATCTTACGGTTCCACGTTATGATAATTTCGTAGTTTACTCGTCCATCTTATGATATTTTTTTTTCTTAAAAATGGAATAGAAAAAGAACCACATCGAATTTTCGAAAAATCGCTTCGAGGTGCACACCCCCATGCTACATACTAAATTTGTGCCAAATTTCACGAAAATCGGTCGAACGGTCTAGGCGCTATGCGCGTCTCAGACATCCTACAGACATCCAGACATCAAGACATCCTCCGGACAGAGAGACTTTCAGCTTTATTATTAGTAAAGACTACTGAAAATAGAATTATTTTATTTTCAGCCGTTTTAGTGATATCAAACAACCCAGCTCTTTTATTTTTTAAGATAGATAACAGATTTTATTGATTTTGTTCAGTATTCATTCTTACGTAATTTAGTAATGCTTGGGCCTAAATTTCAAAAATAATTGGCTAATTATTCGAAAAATACATCAATTCAAAACAGAAGTGGAAAGCATTTTTCAGTCAATACAGCCAAGAGACAAATTTAAAATATCACAAATTTCACAGGGGGAAAAAGAAATTCAAAATATCGGAAGCGACTGCTAGTAAAGAAAATTTCTATGGACTTTCGTGTGATGTACAATATTTTGTAGAAAGACTGCTAGGTAGATGGTAATAGGGGAAAGGCTTAGGTGAAATTCTTGAAAAAAGGACTTGTTCAATCATATAAGTGGCGAAGATGATGTAGAGAAAATAGAAATAGTTTACCTTTTATAGCTCAACAATTTTACGAGAATGTGATCTATTTACGCTATTAACACTGACAAAAAAGAAAAGATTTTCAAATCGTCTAGCAATAAAAAAAAAAAACTATGAAGGGATAAGAGGTTATCGATAAAAAAAAAAACTTATTTTAATTGCTTTTCTTTTGCGTAGAGTTTTATTTACAAATTTTAAGGCTGTTAGATATTCGGTGAAACACATTAATAGATGCTACAAAAAATACTATCAAAGGAAGTGCTGCAGAGTTGCAAGCGCCTACAGTTTTTGCCATTTCATATACTACAGCTAGGGTACACTGAGGGTGTAACTACTTGAACAAAATACTATGTAGCCCAAATTATTATTATTTATTTTTTTTTTTGTCGTTAAAAATCAACTTTTTTATACGTTTTGTATCGCCCTTGCTTTTAAACGTCATAATTAGCATATTAAAACTATATTTTTAGTAAATACTACAGCTAGGGTACACTGATGGTGTAACTACTTGAACAAAATACTATGTAGCCCAAATTATTATTATTATTATTATTATTATTTTTTTGTCGTTAAAAATCAATTTTTTTATACGTTTTGTATCGCCTTTGCTTTTAAACGTCATAATTAGCATATTAAAACTATATATTTAGTAATTTTCTATATGATCCATTATTTTGGGGGTCCTCATAGGCTGAGGGTCCCCTGGTTTAGCCCTAATGGCAAAGGAAGCTCTGCTTTTGTGTACACTTATTTGCATGTTTTACTGCATAATTCTGAATTTTCTATGTTAGGATATATAGGAAATTTAGAAATGTCAGTCAACTCACGAAACTATTCTAATCGCGGTAATTTTGTTATTTTAGTAATAGTTTTGAAATCAAATGCCATATGTCGGAAGGTTATTCATTTTTCCTTCACCCCAATTTAAATTTATGAATAATTCCTTTCGCTTTTAGAGGAGAATCTTTGATTGAATCTATATTACTTTTCCCGCAGGTTGCATTCATGTCAGTCAGTTACCATGCTTTTAACATTTTTTTTTAAATCATGTAAAATGCATTTTAAACATTCAATTATACCATTAATTTCAGCTAGAAGAAATCAATAAACTAGGAGAAATTTTTATTATTATTATTTTTTAATGGATATTTTGTGCTGTATGTTTGTAATATCAGACAGTTGCCAATATGTCAGTGAATTACCAACTTGTAAATACTGCAAATATTTATTTTAGCAATACAATGGTGACCGGTTATATGAATCATATTTGTTCTAAACAGTTTAGATTCCATAAAGCCGCTGATTCAATAAAGCGGCTAGCTCAATAAAACTGGATTTTGTTCTGCTTTTGACAATTTGATTCAATAAAGCGGTTGACTCAATTAACCACTGAATCAATTAACCGAATACCACCGTATCAAATCTAACAAATGTATTTCCATTGCTTACCCTTTATTGTAAACTTATTTCTTTGTTTTACTGCTTAATTTTGAACATTTGCATTAGTACAGTTAAAAAATTTCAGAAATGATGTCAGTCAGTTACCGGGATGTCAGTCAGTTACCAAGCTGTTCTAATTACTGTAATTTTTTATTGTAGCAATATTTTCCAACTAAAATGCCATAGGCCGAAAGTTTATTCATTGTTCTTTTATCTTGATTTGAATTAAATAAAAATTCCTTTTACTTTCAGAAAAACCTCTTATTGAATCAGTATTACTTTTTACATAGGTTGCATTCATGTCAATAAAAAAAATTTTCTTTTAAAAAAATTTCTAAAATCACTCAATATGTATTTTGGAAATTCAATTATACCATGAAATTCAGCATAAAAAGTTCAATAATCAGGGAGTTTGTGGTTTATGTTTAAAAATACTTTTTGATTTGCTCTATGAATGTCAGTCAGTTACCCGTAGAATTGCCCTAAATGGTACTTTTCGTCCTCGGATGTGTCATCTTTACTGCGGACACGCTCTTCATGCAAGGAAACAAAAAACCTTATATATATATATATATATATATATATATATATATATATATATATATATATATATATATATATATATACATACATACAGGGTCCATTATGAAAGTATTGAGCATTTACTGGCAAAATATATTTATTGATCGTAATTTGTACAAATGAATATTCTTCAAAATACATTCCTCCTGCATCAATACACTTGCGGAGACGTGTTTGCTACGCCTGAAAGGCACCCTGAAACTCTTCCAAGGGAATGCCTCTCAGGAACGTTGTAACATGGTGTTGGATGTTTCCCAAGGTTCCCCAATGTTTTCCTTTCTTCTCTCTCTCTCTCTCTCTCTCTCTTGAGTCGCGGAAACAAAAAGAAGTCACATGAAGCTAAGTAGGGACTGTAAGGTGGTGAGGGATTACCGGGGACATCCATAACGGGGTTCGTCGGCGACCTCCTCCTGACTCTCTTTGAATGCCTTGTGCCACTTCCCAGACTGTGATCTTAAAATGCAATTGTCCTTGAAGGCTTCTTGCAGCATCTGGAATGTTTCGGCAGCATTTTTTCCAAACCTCACGCAAAACTTTATGGCGTATCATTGTTCAAGCGAACGCTCCACTGCGTTATGTTACAAAAGTTGAAAACATACTTCAAGCGGAGGCACTTATCTCCGCTCACACTGCTCGAAAGCAACTGACGACTGGATGCATTGAAAGGGCATATCCCGCACCACATTTCCCAGCCGGTTTTACCGTGCTGCCATCTATCGTCGCGTCACAATAACATTATGCTCATTACTTTCATAATGGACCCTGTATATATATATATATATATATATATATATATATATTTTTTTTTTTTTTTTTTTTTTTTTTTTTTTTTTGCTCAGTTGATAAGAATTGTTTTTAATTAAATTTAAATTACGGAAAATTGCAATTACTTTTGTTCAAAGAAATTGTTGAATTGCTTTGTAACATTACTTGCAATTTTTAACATTACTTTGCAAAATGCACCTTTCTTCCTCGGGTGTCTCATCTTTACTGCAGACGCACTATTCTTGCAAGGAAACGACATCTACAGTAATAGGTATTCTTTGAATGACTATTTTGCTTTATCCTTTTGTTTTTTATAGGAAAAACTTTCACATAATTTAAGAATTTTCAAATTAAAATTTTTTCTATTTCATTCGATTTTTAAAAATTATCGAATTTTTTGACATGATTTACACTTTTTCTTGTAAGTAAAGAAGTAGTTTCAGGTATTTCTTAACTGACACCTCTCGTCTTCGGGTGTGTAATCTTTATTGCGGATAATCTTCTTTCAAGGAAACATCTACAGTATTAGCCCTTGTTTGAATGAATGTTTTTTTTTTTTTTTTGCTCAGTTGATAAGAATTGTTATCAATTAAATTTAAATTACGAAAAATTACAATTACTTTGATTCAAAGAAATGGTTGAATTGCTTCTTAACATTACTTGCGATTTTTCTTATAAAGTGCAGAAGTAGTTATAAGTATTTCTTAAATGGCACCTTTCTTTCTCGGGTGTCTCATCTTTACTGCAGACGCACTATTCTTGCAAAGAAACATCTACAGTAGAAGGTATTCTTAAAATGACTACTTTGCTTTATTCTTTTGATTTTTATAGGAAGAACTTTTACATAATTTAAAAATTTTCAAATTAAATTTTTTTTTATTTCATCCGATTTTTAAAAATTATTGAATTCTTTGACATGATTTACACATTTTTTTTAAAAAAGTGCAGAAGTAGTTTCGGGTATTTCTTAACTGGCACCTCTCGTCTTCCGGTGTGTCATCTTTATTGCGGACAATCTTCTTCTTTCAAAGAAACATCTACAGTAATAGCTCTTGTTTGAATTAATGTTTTGTTTTTTTTTTTTTTTTGCTCAGTTGATAAGAATTGTTTTCAATTAAATTTTAATTACGAAAAATTGCGATTACTTTGATTCAAAGAAATTGTTGAATTGCTTTTTAATATTACTTGCGATTTTTCTTATAAAGTGCAGAAGTAGTTATGAGTATTTCTTAAATGGCACCTTTCTTCCTCGGGTGTCTCATCTTTACTGCAGACGCACTACTCTTGCAAGGAAACGACATCTACAGTAATAGGTATTCTTTGAATGACTATTTTGCTTTATTCTTTTGGTTTTTTAAAGGAAGAACTTTTACATAATTTCAAACTTTTCAAATGAAAAAATTGTTTATTTCATCTGATTTTTAAAAATTATCGAATTTTTTGACATGATTTACACTTTTTCTTGTAAGTGCAGAAGTAGTTTTAGGTATTTCTTAACTGGCACCTCTCGTCTTCGGGTGTATCATCTTTACTGCGGACAATCTTCTTTCAAGGAAACGACATCTACAGTAATAGCCGTTGTTTGAATGAATGTTTTGCTTTATTTTGTACTAGTGGTACCCACACGGCTTTGCCCGTAATAGAAAAATTAAAAGGTCTTTTGGTTCGCCTGCATAATTACAAATAATATGTGGTGAATTTTCTCGCCAATTGGCTTGTACCCATGTTACGGTTCCACGTTATGATAATTTCGTATCTCGCCAATTGGCTTGTGCCCATGTTATGGTTCCACGTTATGATAATTTCGTAATTTACTCGTCCATCTTATGATAATTTTGTTCTTAAAATTGGAATAGAAAAAGAACCACATCGAATTTTCGAAAAATCGCTTCGAAGTGCACACCCCCATGCTACAAACTAACTTTGTGCCAAATTTCATGAAAATCGGTCGAACGGTCTAAGCGCTATGCTCGTCACAGACATCCAGACATCCACAGATCCTCCGGACATCCAGACAGAGAGACTTTCAGCTTTATTATTAGTAACGATAATTGATAGGCATTGCTTTCAATTAAATTTAAATTGCGAAAAATTGCAATTATTTTGATTCAAAGAAATTGTTGAATTGCTTTTTAACATTATTTTCCATTTTTCTTCTAAGTACAGAAGTAGTTTTAAATATCGCTTAAACGGCACCTTTCGTCCTCGGGTGTGTCATCTTTACTGCGGACACACCCTTCATGCAAGGAAACGACATCTACAGTAATATGTGTTCTTTAAATGAATATTTTGCTTTATTCTTTTGGTTTTTAAAAGAATTACTTTTTCATGATTTAATAATTTTCAAGTTAAGAAAATTTTTATTTAACTTGGATTTTAAAACAATGTTGAATTTCTTCTTAACTTGTCTTATGATTTTTCTCATAAATACAGAAGTAGTTTCAAGTGTTTCTTAAATGGTACCGCTCGTCCTCGGGCGTGTCATCCTTACTGAGGGCACATTCTTCTTTTAAGAAAATGGCATCTACAGTAATAGCTGTTCTTTGAATGAACATTTTACTTTATTTTTGGCATTTGATAAGAATTGTTTCTAATATAAAAAAAATAAATAAATCACGAAAACTTTCATTAATTTTGATTTAAAAAACTTTTGAATTTTTTCTAAACACAACTTACAATTTTTCTTATAAGTACAAAAGTAGTTCTAAGTATTTCCTAAATGATATCACTCGTCTTCAGGTGTCTCATTATTACTGCAGACACACTCTTCTTGCTAGGAAACAACATCTACAGTAATAGCTGTTCCTTTAATTAATATTTTGTTTTATTTCTTGATTTGATAAGATTAATTTTATATAATTTAACAATTTTCAAATTAAGAAAAATTTCATTTGACTCGGTTTTGAAAAAGTTTCAATTTATGCTTTTTCGTGTTGTACAGAAAAAATTCTAAATTTTCCTTCAATGGTGCCCCTTCTCCTCGGGCGGGTCATATTTATTGCAGACACGCAATTCTTGCAAGGAAACGGCATAAACAGTAATAGCTACTCGATGAATAAATATTTTGTTTCATTTTTTGACCTGATAATAATTATAATGTAATGGTCATATTTATTGCAGACACGCAATTCTTGCAAGGAAACGGCATAAACAGTAATAGCTACTCGATGAATAAATATTTTGTTTCATTTTTTGACCTGATAAAAATTATTTAAAAATTAAAAATTTTAAATTTTTTAAATTATCTGATTTAAAAAGTACTTGTTTAAAAAAAATGAGTTTTCATTAACCCGTAACAGGTGAGGTGAAAAAGTAGGACATAACAGGGGACGTAAGGTCTCAGAGACCGCTCTATTTTCAAATTTTTAAAAAATCGTGTAATTAAGATACATTTCTACAACTTCCCTTAAGCGCTCTTTGTAGTTTTATTAGCACGGGGGAAAATATTTTTGGATTCTGAATTAAAATATACCTTTTCCGAGGAAATTTTACTAGAGCCTTACGATTTTTCAAGAAAATTCATATGCTTTAGTAAATAATTTCTACCCGTAATAAAATTAATCTATTATTTATTAATGATTCTGTTTTAAGTGTTTAATATATACAGAACATTTTAATACAAGAAAATTGATTATATGACGTTACAAGAAAATTTTGACAGTTCTTTTATTATAAGTATTTCACGTCGTATTTCCAGGAATAATTCTGCCCTTATTGTCCCTATAACACCATTGCGCATTTTTTGTGAACATATCAAACAAGTCTCAACTTCAACTAAAATAGTTTACATTTCTTCTGCATAACGCGAGTAAGATGAAGGAACCCCTATTTCAACGGTTCGCCATGTCTACTACTGAGAAAAATTTTAACACTGAAGGTGAGGTGCGATCTCACAGACCGCCCCCCCCCCCCTCTAAAGAATGCAATGAAATTTAAACCAGATGCACTCGCCAAAAGATGCTAATAAGCAAAATGGGTGTTCAAGGTCACAAAACAAAAAGCTATTGGAAAAAACCATTCAATCGGACTGAAAATGAAATAGGGGTGATCGGATGAACTTTTTAGCGGTTTGTGAGACCGCACCTCCCCTGTTACGGGTTAATGTAAATGTTGTTTTGAACTGGAAATAGATGTGAAATAAAAATACGTTTGTGCTAAAATCTAAAAATACGTGCTGTAGCGTTAAGATACATGATGTATTTTAAATATATATTTATGATAAAATAGATGGCCCTTCGTTCTTCTTTTGAGATAGCTTTACTGCAGACGCACTTTATCCGCAGACGATCTCTACAATAATACATTGATGAGCTGTACATTTGACAGTTAAATGATAAATGGTCACCTTAGCTTTTTACGATGTTCATACTCTAGAAAAAAACGTTCCATGATATTAAACACTCAAATCATTAGGGTTTATTAAATTACTAGTGGTATCCGCACGGTTTTGCCCGTAGTTGAAAATTAAAAAGTCATTCGGTTCGCCTGTATCTTTACAAATAATGGATGACGAATTTCTCGCCAATTGGCTCTGTTCATTTGCTCTCCCATTCCACGTCATGATAATTTCGTAATTTACTCTTCCATCTTATGATAATTTTGCTCCGGAAAATGTTCTTAAAATTGAAATAGAAAAGGAACAAAAACGAATTTTCAAAAAATCGCTTCGAGGTGCACACCCCCATGCTATAAACTAACTTTGTGCCAAATTTCATGAAAATTGGCCGAACGGTCTAGGCGCTAGGCGCGTCACAGAGATCCAGACATCATACAGACATCCAGAGAGAGCGACTTTGAGCTTTATTATTAGTAAAGATTTCGGTTATCCCTCCTGTCCATACGTATCACACTTAGTCGCTTTAAAATTAGATGAGAAATAACTCATTATATATTATTTCTAGAAAGTTGCAAGTTTTGATCTTTCTTTTCTGAACAACTATCCAATTATTCAAGATGATGATTTTTTTAATACGAGAGGTAAAATAAAAGTTAGTAAATGTATAAAGTAATTTTGCACCAATTTTTATTTCAAAAAATGTTCAAAGAAATGCACTTTAGAGGCACCTAATTAAAGCGAACTAATTCATTAAGTACTAATAATAAATAATCACATAAGTAAAAATTAAAATTTTATGCATCATTAATTAATAATTAATAGCTAAATTAATTGATACTAAAGCAATTTGATAATGATAACAACTTTAACATAGTTGAAATCCAAAAGGTTACTTAAATAGCCATTTAACAAGAAATTCCGCGCAGAACTAAACGAGCTTACTTTCTGTTTACTCGTGATTACTGCTGTACCAGCATCAATTTTCTAACATCCTCTTAATAAGATGAAACAGCGAATGATGTCAAATACATCTTTTTAACATTTTAAGCTGATCTGTAAAAACAAAAGATGCCGCTCTCATTTGATGAAACAGATAAGTATAAAATAAATAAACAAATAAATAAGGTAGTAACACCTTTTAAGCATGCAGGTAATGTATTTTTTCCGTAAAAAATTCTGTAATTGTTTTTAAACATAAAACGAAGTAAAACTAAAAAGCGAATCAAAACAAATGTATTTTATTAAAAAAAAAAAAAAAAGAAACAAAGTTTGTTGCTCTTTCTTTTGGGTAAAAATAAAACGTCTCATCTTGGGTTCTATTTTCTACACGCTACCAAAATATTTAAAAAATAAAAATTGAAAATAAATAAATATTGAAATGTTCTATATTGAACACATGATTTTCGTCCAAAATATAAAAGTCTGCATAGTTCTTTCTTTCGATTAAGGATAAAGCCACGATTCCTTTTATTCTTTATTGCCGAAAATAAAATAAATAAATTAAGACTTTAGAATGAAAATAAAAGCAAAACATCTCAACAATCATTATTTCACAGTAAAATCCAGGACTGCAGAGTCGAAGTAGGAGTCATGGAATTGGAGGCAAACTGGTTTTGAGGTTAAAGAGTCGGTGTCAGGAGTCAAAGGCTTTAAAATTCCAAGATTCGGACTCGGTTATTTTCCCTCCGAATAGCAATGAGTAACTAACTTGCTGAAAATTTAAAATTCCACCTTTTCCCCAACATTCTTACAACCTCTGTAAAAAAAATAACGCAGCTACCCATGTGTTCGGCCGTCTAATACCAGGATAACGTCTCACTAAAGCACATCATACTTAACTTTAAGCTATTTCATTTAAACACGCACGCATATTATGCTTAAGGTTTCGTAAAAATCTTATAGTTTTTCAATGTTAGGAAGTTGCTGAAAATTCTGCTCTTTTAATAGAGGGGTCTGAGTCAAACATGGACGCTGCTAACAAGATTCAATTAAGCGAGCACTTTAGGCGCGTGCTGGGGCGAAGTCAAAGTTGGTAACACTTCCAGCAGCTGCATTCATTCTTTTAACGCTCGAAGATAATTTATCCACTTGCAGAAATTTCTGGTGGCGTAATTGTGAGCAAAGGAAGTTTGGGGCCGGGGAAAGAAAGTAAGTCAACCGAGTAGCATATGCGATAAACTGTTATTTCTCAAATATCGGGTTGATTAGATTCAACAAGTTTGCTCTTGAATAAAACTAGCCGAATGAGGTAAAGGCCGTAATTGAATTCTCTGTGGCTTCCCTGCGCTGAAATATCGAGGTAATTTTTAGTTTAGGCTTTTTGAAAAGTTTCAGGAAAACTAATAATTTTAATCCGTCGCAATCGAGATGAGACTTTAAAAGAAAGGAACAAAATCTACGCGTGGAATTTTTACTCGGAATTTTTTTTTTTCTTTTCGTGGCTACACGACATGTTTGCAAACTCTTTATTTCAGTAATAAAGGGCACAAGAGAGGAAATTATTTAGTCGCCAGTGGTCGGTAGTAACAATTTCGTTAGCAGCCCCCCCCCCTTTTTTTTTGAAATAATGACTACTTTTTTTTACTGAAAGTTCCAAATTGGGTGTCCGAAAAATCCTCGACATGTTTTTAAAATTCATAAAAAAGCAGGAAATTGACTTGCATGAAAATGCGGTTTGCGGTTACTTCACAGGTTCAAAAATTTTTTATGACCTTGTAAAAAAAAGAAAATTAAAAAAAGAAAAGGAAAGAATAATGTGGTTTCGTTTCCAAAATTTTAAAAGTATTTTTTCTGAAAGAGCATGCTTAAAAACATAGGATCTGACCATTTAATAAATAATTTATTTAAGTTTAATATTTTTAAAAAATTACTTAAATCGGTGCGCTTTCAGAGTTTACACTTCTGTCGTGTGACATCACAAATGATGAAATGCCATTCAATGTTGCCATTCACAGAACAAAATACTTAATTCACATCTTTACTCACGTGCATTGGCAACGATATGGTTGATAGCAAGCATAGAGCGCAATTTTAATTCGCTGCTTGATTATCATAACGTGGAAACATAGTAGAAAGATGAGGCAAAGTGCATCATTTGTGACGTCATCAAGACCACGCCTTGTTTGAAAAATCGGGCATTTTAAGAAATTAATTAAAAAAAAACTGTTGGGAAAATGAAAGTATTTTCTGGGTCCATGTTATTTTTTTTTTTGCTCATTCTATCCATTTCAATAACTAAAAATAGTACTTTTGTCTGAAGGAAACCACCCCATTATAGGTTATCGCTGCATCGTCAGAGCAAGAAAAGCAAGCGTCACGTGAGGTGTTTAATCATTTTATTAAACAGAAAGCAATACCTTTCATTGGCAGAGTTCAATGTGTGTACCGTTTATGGACATGGGATGAACTTGAGTTCCGTTTAGATGGGGTTTGAGCGACATGCGGTGCAAACAGGGATTGCAATATCGGACCGAAAATTCAATAGTGGTATTCGGTATTTTTAAAACGTGTTACCGGAATACCGGTATTGATACCGGTATTTGAATTTTCTCAAAAACTGCTTGATAACTTATTGTTTCGTTGCCACATTTCCTAATTTTGGTCAAAAATTGTATTATTTATGAAAACGTATGGTGAACAAATATAAAATGAAGAAACAAATGTCATAATAACAAATCAATTGTAGTAAAAAACAATGTATCTATTGAATTGTCTCTAAGCCTAATAAATTGTTCATAGGACAAATGCAAAAAATCATGTTATTGCATCAAAATTACACTCGAAATCAACTTTCACAAAAGAAAAAGTGAGTGATCAGGGAAATGAAGAAAATAAAAATGTGGTGCACAAAAGTGCACGAAAATGCGAATCATCTTACCATCTTAATGACAATATCATTTTGCAATCTTTCTGCTACTTTTCTTCAATGATATACTATTAGTTTGTACTTTTGAAGCCAAATGTTTACTTCAAAGGATTGACTATGGTTCTGTAACATGGAAAAAGAAATATGCATTTAAAATATAAGTGGATATTAAAAGGATAAATTGAAAATTCTTTAATTGAAACAATTTGTTCTTTTCAGCTAATACCGAAAGTACCGGTATTTTACCTCAGCCAATACCGGTATTACGAAATTGCAAAATTGCTTGAAATACCGGTATTAGATATACCGGTATTGCAATCACTAAGTGCACACACTGAACTCTGGTAGTGAAAGAGATTTCTATCTGTTTAATAAAATGATTAAACACACCACGTGACGTTTGTGGACCAACATCCTACATCTCATAAAAAATTCCACCTTGATATCTTTAACATCTAAAAAGTTATTAGCGATCTAATGAGCCGAATTAAAATAATTCTTGGCTAGATGACGAATCGTGAGGTATCGTTCGCAAATAATCCGTTCTTATCACACTGTAAAAAAAAACTGTAAATTTTGAAGAAGTTATCCGTATTTTTTACAGAAAAAAACTGTTCGTAATAAAATACAGGATTTCTCTGTTTTTTTGAATCTGGAACCGGTAATACTTTGTTTTTCTTCGAATCTTCGAAATTTCGCCCGCGTGTTTGGATTTTGGTTCTCGTGCTCGAGTTTTTTGATCTTATATTTATTTAAAGCGAGTAAGTCTTAAATCGTTTGCAACTTCCATTTCATTGCATCCTAATCAATATTTTATTATGTTTTTTGTCATCTGTTACAGAGGCATATTCGGAAATTTACCTTTGTATACATGTATTTCGTAGTAGTATAGTAAATATTGAAATGTATTTATAAAAGTATAGTTTCATTTTTTAATCTTCATAAAATAATAAATCAGCTTGAATAAATAATAAAAATACGGAAGATTTCTGTAAAATAAACGGAAGAAAACTGGCGTCCTGGCTGACAGTTTTTTTCCGTAAATTTTACAGATTTTTTTTACAGTGCATGAATCAATCTGCAACGATAGCAGGAAAGTCCTGCAGTTTGCAAACGACCCCTCCCATTCGTCGCCTATCCAAGAATTATAGAAATTCAGCTCATTAGATCGCTGATAACTTTTTAAATTTTAAAGATATTGAGGTGGATTTTTTTTTTTTTTTTTTTTTTTTTTTTTTTTTGTAGGATATATCTAAGTTTTTGATTACAAACGTTATAAACTGCTATCTTCCGCGCATGAGCAGTGAAAAATTGATTGCTTTAAACGTTCATGTTTCATTAAATTTTCACTAGCTTAACTTCAAATTTTATTATTATGTTTCTCTGATATGCTGTCAACTATTCTGAAAGTTTAGTAACGTTGGATGAAAAACTCCGTGTGATATGAACCGAAAACCGCCAAAAAAAATTTGCATTTTTGAAATAAATGCTGATATCTCTATGGGTTTAAGAGATACTTTCACGAAAATACAAAAATAAATTCAGATAGGTTTTTAACTTATATCTGAAATTTATCGCGTATTCCCAGCTATTTACAATGAAAAATGTTCAGAAACCCTTTTTTGTTTCCTCTATTTGTTGTTCGTCTCCCAAATGAATAGTAGACGTAATTTTTGTTGGAAAGTGGCGGCTGGAGTATACTTTTCATGTGAAAAAACTACAGAGCAATTGGTCTTTTATTTCACGAGAAATCTGCAAAAATGTGAATTTTTAAAAGTGTCCCAATACCTTTGGTCATATAGTGTATCTTCGGTGATATCAGGAATAGAGATGAAATATTCGAAAGCTCCCCCTCCTAAAAACATTTTAAAGCTATCTTTCACGCTGTTAGACTACAGAGTGGAGGTGGGAGAGGTTCCCAACCGAAATTATTTGAAACTGAATACGCTAAAAAAAAAAAGTATTTTGGTCAAGTTGAGGGACCGAACCAAATGTTGAAAAGGAAATTTTCATATCTTCAAAAGGGAATAGATTAACATGTGATCCAAAGTTGTCGGATAGATTTTATACTCTCAAAAGCAAGAAAACATTAATACCTTTTACTTCTTTTGAAAAAGAGTACTCTTATAATGAATGAGAAATCAAAGTAAATTCTGCAACGTATAAAACCACCAATATGATGAGCAATAATTGTTTCGTGTGCCATTTTTCTCCTCCCCTTCCCATTCTTTCTTACTCTTATCACCATTTTCCTAAAGTTAAAAAAAATAAATAAATAAAAAAAGTTTTGTTTCTCTAGGAAGTTTTCAAGAAACCTGTTAACTCTTTCTTATAACGAAAGTTGGAAAACTGCATTGTTTTCCTCCTCCTGGAGTTAACCTCTAGAGTCTACAAAAACATTGGTCTCATGACTGTCCACTGCCGCCCCCTTAGAAGAAAAACACGGAACTGATATGCTATCAAGAAAGGCTATTGAAACTTTTTGAAAGAAAGCAGAAAGTTTTGTATAAAAGTGATTTTTTAACCTGGTAGTGATACAAAAGTCTTACAATTCGCAAATTATCTTTTTATCTGCAGTAACAGATTAAAACCATAATCTCCTTACTTGAAAAATACTTTCCACATCAAAAGGGTTCATTTGCCGTCCCTCAAAAAGTGCCACCCGGGGCGGACCGCCACCTACGCCACTGTGTGTGAGTGTTTTTCTCATCGAGCAAGTTCTGGCAGTTTTTTTTTTTTTTTTGAGCAATCACGATTGCTTATTGTTCTCACTTGACTGTTTTTGGCGTCCTATGATTTTATTTTCCCCCGCCTCCCTCTGCAGCACCACCGTCGACCGGCCTCACGATGCTGCTTCTCTAGCGGAAACCGTCTTCAGGTTGCGCCAATATCCTACACTTACATGCATACATACAAGCACATACACCTACACACACAAACACATACACACACACGCATACATACAGATTCTTTCACATACACACACAACTACCCACACACTCATTCCTGCACACAGACACAAAACACACGCCTACACACACACACACCTGCACACAGACACAAACACACGCACTCACACACACACACACCTGCACACAGACACAAACACACGCACTCACACACACACACACCTGCACACAGACACAAACACACGCACTCACACACACACACACCTGCACACAGACACAAACACACGCACTCACACACACACACACACCTGCACACAAACACAAACACACACATACCCACACACTCATGCCTGCACATAGACACAAACACACGCCTACACACACACACACCTGCACACAGACACAAACACACACACACACACCCAAATACACATATATACACACGCACATACCCACATACACACACACATGCTTGCACACAGACACAAACACACGCCTACATACACACATACCCACACACACACACACACACACACACACACACACATGCCTGCACACACGCAAAAAAAACACGTGATTGCGAAAAACATAATTTGAATTCAAGATGTCAAAATTCTTTTTTTCTTTGGATGTGAGTGTTTTTTCATCGCGCGAGTTGATCGCGTGATTTACTGAAAAGTCGTTTTTATTTTGTTTCATTAAATACTAAACCAGGTACAGTCTGCCCACGGATTGTATGGAATTAGCAAACGTCCAATTTAGACGAATCTATTTGAGGGGAAAGTAAAAATTTGATGCGCGTGTTCCTCTCATTGGAATGGGATCTTCTTACTTTAGAGATTAACATACATGTACATCTGCAAAAGTTGGCAACCCTGAAACCTTATAGATGCACCCATTTCCTCCTATAAATCAGATGTTTTCCTTTCCATCCAATCAGTGGTAGACAGTACAATTTTATGCCGTAATTAGTAAATGAGAAATATTTTTAAAAAAATTGAAAAAGTGGAATATAAATCTGAATCAAGCATAAGGCATAAACTTAAAAGAACAATTTAGCATTCAGATCTCAACCGCAAATATCACTTTTGTGCTTAGCTCGGTAGAATACTCAACATTTTTAAGAACAATGTTTTTAATGTCAATAATCCAGTCCAGAAATGTATTCGATGCTTTAAACTATGTATAAAGTGGAAAAAAAGTCCTCCCTAATATTTATCTTTTTATTGCGATCCTTAATGGAGAGTGGATGATGTAGGCTCATCACGTAGCATCTGAAGCGAACTTTTATAAAAGGTTCCCTTGCAACGAGTCTGGTGTTTTGTTCACTTTTATGCAAGCAAAATGAACAAATAGAAGTGAAGTGAAGACACGTTCCTTAATGCATACTGGTGCTTTTTGCGCTGAAGGAACTTTTCCTAAGACACCGTTGTTATGTCTCTGCAAGAAATGGCGACTTCCTTTTGAAGATAGGATTATAGTGTGGTTAAAGTCTAGTTTTTCCTAGATACTGCCCCCCCCCTCTCGGTGTTGGAAAATAGTGCAGAAGAACATTAAAAACTTTCATGTTCTCGAAGCTGAGTTCTGGATAAGTCTAAGGAATATTCAGAAAAACGGCATGGTAAAACAAAGAGTTGTCACGAAAGCAAGAGCATGTGCATTTCAGATTCATTACACTTAAAATTCAGGATACTTTTACGGTAAATATTACTATAAAATGGAGTGTTTACAGCACAGAAAAAAATTACATTAAATTGTACCGAAGAAAATAAACGATTGCAGCGCTAGTTGATGCACCACGTGACTTACAGTACGAACAAATAACACAGTATTTCCCCTCACTCGACGCGTCTCAACTCGTATGGTGGGCAGCAAAGTCGCCTGTCAATCCGTAAGTCCCGAGATCGAACCTGCGACTCGCATTTTGCGTTTTTTAACTCTCGTTTGTTGTGTCGTAAAATTTTACAGTAAAATAGGATTCTTACGGTACAAGTTACTGGCAACATGGATGTCAGTAACTTTTACCATAAAATTTCAGGATTTTTTTAAACAGTGTAGAAATCCTTCCTACTTTCATCTATATACAATCTGCAAATAAATAACTAATACAGTGTAACCCCGAATTTGGAAACGCAAAAGCCGGGCTGTTGAAAACCAGCTAAAATTCATACGATGAATTACTTTGGATTTTATTAACCCAATGCATGGTACTAGAATCAATAAGATCTCCTTTATTTCATAAAAACACATTTATTTCACTAAAACTACAAGAAAACTACAGAGTCAAAATATGCTTGCACTACAGCACTGTTTTCAAACTCATTTTATTTTTATTTTACACAGTGTTCTGACGATTTTTCGTGCATCTCAATTGTCTTTCACTGGTAACTCTCTTCACTTCAGTTCTCAACATATCTCCCCCCCCCACTTTGAGACCCTGGGAAGGGTCTCAAACATACAGGGTATTAAGACATGATACACATAAATACACTACAAAAATTCGAACAAGTTGAAAAACCACTCTATGCACTCATGAAATTTTAAACCCCTGTTAACTGCTATATTTTCCTTCATAAGTTGTTATTGACAGCGAGTGTAAAGTGGTTTAAGTCACAAAAGACTGCATTTCATATCTCTATGAATATTGGTCGTACTAAAAGGTCAAACTTTTTGCGGTTGAATTATTTTTAAATGGATATTTTTTCTTCAAACATAAGTTAGGGGACCTAGGGCCCGTATAAAAAGTTAAATAAGTTAAATTTTGTATTTTTTCACGCATTTTTTTTTTTTTTGCTTTAAACTTTCAATATCTTAATTTTGCATCTGATTTTTAACATTTTTTCAATTTTAAGTATGCATCTATGACTATCGGTTGCGAAAATAGAAGCTTTGCATGTTAAAAGTGGAACACCCTGTATAACACTCATTTTTTAAAAGATCTAGTCTTTTTGGTACTTACACGCACCAAATATACTTTTTTGGTACTTACACTACACCATGTTAAAAATGGAACATCCTGTATAACACTCATTTTTAAAAGATCTAGTCTTTTTGGTACTTACACGCACCAAACATACTTTTTTGGTGCTTACACTACACCATGTTAAAAGTGGAACACCCTGTATAACACTCATTTTTTAAAAGATCTAGTCTTTTTGGTACTTACACGCACCAAATATACTTTTTTGGTACTTACCCTACACCATGTTAAAAATGAAACACCCTGTATAACACTCATTTTTTAAAAGATCTAGTCTTTTTGGTACTTACACGCACCTTCCAGATATGGAATATTTTTCGGCAACAATATCAGGATAACACTTTTTAACTGGAGAATTCTTCTGAACATCTTACTCGGGATTTGACTCCTCCATCGCATCCACGTCTTTGTCGGCAATTGCAACTGCCTCATCACCAGTACATATCTCAAAAGGGTAAACACGTTCCAATGGACGAACACAAATTTCATTTAGAGTGATGAGCCTTATTACAGCTGTTCAGAACTACGGTTTTCAATGAGGAACATTGCCGGTGTGGGAGGAATCAACCCCTGCGGATTTTCTGACACATATGTTAAAGGCTTTGAGTTTATAACTAATTCACAATCACATATCAATGTGTTCAACTCTTTATAATTTAATGCTGATTTGCCAAGAATTTGTTTTAATAAGTCTTTAACAACATGAACCAACGTTTCCCACCAGCCTTCCCACCATGCGGCGCACAGTGGGACATAAACGCCAAAAAGCGCTTATACAGTCGAGTCCCAACTTACGCGAGGGATGCGTTCCAAGACTCCTCGCGTAAGTCGAAATTTCGCGTTGTAGAAAAATTTAGGTATAATATTTTTAGAAGCATACCAAATTCTTTTAAACACTTATAAACACCCCTTAAACTGCTTTAAAGCATTCCTCAACTGCAAATTACAGTTTCTTACTTAAAGAACTAAACTTTTACTGTATTTGAAAAAATAAAAAAAAAGCTGTTTTATTCAACATGAAATACTTTAAGGTGCACAAAATGAATGATGAAAGACTAAATAGAGCAACACGGTACACACAGTGTGTAGTAATAATAAAATGCTGCACTTCAGACTAATTACAGTACAGTGGATTAGTAATAATATATATGAGTGATGATGATGATTTATGCTCCATGATCAGATTGTTATCTGATACATTTTTAAATACAGTTGCTTTGCTTTTTCTTTAACACGTTTCCAAACTGCCCATCTTCCTAATATTTTTACACCACAATACAAGAGCACCTTCCATTATTATAATATTTACTTTGCTTAGACATTAATCTGCAAGCTTCAATATTGAAACTAAGTTCTGAACTTTATATCTTTTTGTTTCGACTTTATTAATTGTATGAATGGTAGAATCACGCATATTTGTGTCGAGCTACCGTTGACGTTTGGTAGTTGTTCAAGTATATCGGGAATCTTAACCCTTTTTTTTGACAGAAAAACTTCGTTTTTCCTCCCATCTTCACAAACTTTAAATCAAACAGCGCACTAAGATGCCATTATATTTCATCAACTTTAATATTTAGAATAAAAGAAAGATAAATGAAAGATACACTGAGTAGTTATTTGATGCACTAACAGCACGATGTATAGACTAGTTTGGCGTGGGAACTTTCGCTGTCAGTGATGCTAAAGGTATGTAATAATATTCACGAAATCAGTATTTAGCAGCCAATAACAAAGCCGATACTTCTTTCAAAAATAATTCGTGTTGAGGACGAGGAATTCGCGTTAGCTATAAATTCGAAAAAATCGCGTTATAGCCATTTCGCGTAAGTCGAATCGCAATGTAGCGGGAGTCGACTGTAAATGCTTTTTTTTTTTTTTTTTCAATATTAAACCAATTGATGATCAGTAAATTTGCACAGTCCTACTTCTCAGGCAATCAGAACTGGAATTTTGGAGCCCTACGTCCACTATAAAGCTAAAGGGAGCCTTTAGACGGTGAAGAACCATGAGTGCGGAAAATTAAAAAAGTTGCTTTTAAGCAGTCTATTTTTTTTCCTCATTAAAGGCTGGTATATTTAATTTCTCTCGTGTCCAACGATAGTAATAGGACGAAGAAAAATGAATAATCGAATATGCAATTCAAAAATTGGTTTTGATCAGCTCTGAAAACTAGGGAATTCAAGGATTTTTTTTTTTCAAAACACTTTACAAAAAAATGTCCTCTTTTGTACTGTTTGAAATTAATATTAATTAGTCATCAAGAGTCTGTATAAAGATCCCGAAAAGGAATTAGCTGCGTAAACCTGCGAACTTTGGACCCTGAGCCCTAACAATTCGAAACAACTCGTTAATTAGTACATGCCTACACTAAAAAAAAAAAAAAAAAAAAAAAAAAAATCCTGTTACGATAAAAGTTACTGGCATTCATGTTGCCAGTAACTTTTACCGTAAAATCCTATTTGACTGTAAAATTTTATGGTAGTATAAATGAGAGTTTTAAAAATCAACATGCGAGCAGCAGGTTCGATCTCAGGACGTTCGTACAGGCAGGCGGCTTTGCC
>NC_072732.1:22992388-23046175 GCF_026930045.1 Uloborus diversus | reverse complement strand
AAGAAAAGCAGGAGCGTACTACTCTGAGAAACAGTAATTAATCTATATATATATACATGTCTGTAATGCATGATAAATATATTTCGAGCTCGTGAGCTTACTTTTTAGATCGGAAGCATTTTTTGCGGGGCGAAATATAATAGTGACTAATATTCTTTTGTTGCGACATCGATGTGGCTCGGAAGAGAAAAAATCTTCTCCTTCAAGAAATGTAACGAATTTTACTTAACGCTTTGCCATGTTTTCTGATTCTTTTCACGCGCATGGTGGTCGCTTTGATCAGTCCGACGGAAGAGCAAAGATGAGCAAAAAAAAAAAAAAAAAAGTAGAAGAAACGAACGAAATGGGAATTGAAAAAAAAAGCGCAAAGAAACTTAGCGAAAACTATCTTTTTTTTTCTCTCTCTCTCTCTCCTCTCCTTCACCGAGAGAATATTCTGGTCTCGGATTAACATGAAAATATTTAAAAGATCTGTTGGATATGCGGAGCGGACGGGAAAGGGGTAGAGGTGGCATTCGCTCAACCCTCCTAAGGAGCTTACGCCTCTCGGAAAAATGATGTCCTTAAAAACTTTGTCGCGTATGCGGAGGAAGGGAGTCGTGCAAAATGCAAATGGAATGGCGGGGGTGCCGGGGATGGAACGAAAGGGCGACAAACTTTGTAATATTCCGAGAAAAAGAAAGTTTTTTGGTGTTATTATTGTTCCTTTTTGTTCGTAAACAGGGACCCGCTGCCTTAAGGGGACCCGTGCCCCAGCAGCGCGCACGGGAAGAGGAAGCGTGGGGGTGGGTTTAGAATGTTCGAAAACGCAATTAGGGAAGGGAATGGAACCAAGAGGTGTCGGCTTCCACAAGACTCCATTACTGCGCTCATGTATATTCATGAAGGCCGCAGATGCGTCGACCATAAGAGAGAGAGTGAGAGAGAGAGAGAGGAGATTCTCTTCGAGTAGGAAAGGTCTCTCCCCCCTCCCCTCCCCCGGGGGTGTAGCGTCATATGCCCCCCTCCCCTCCACTCACTCCCTCTGTGCACGCCCAATTGATCCGTATCGCAATTTGGTCCGAAATGAAGCGGTAATTGAAATAATGTACCATTTCCCACCAGAGGCCTCCACACTCACTCGCGGGCATCATCATCAGCATCATCATCAACCCACCCCCTCCTCACTCCTCAGCCGCTCGACCGACCCCCGAAGGGAGGAGTTCTCCAGCTCTAGTCTCTCTTCCCGTCGTTGATTTTTCGAAAGAATGTTTTCTTGTTCTGTACGTTGCCCCTCTCTTTTCCTCTTTGACTCCCCTCCTCCTCATTGCGTTGTTGCCACGTCAGCGAAACAAATTCTGCATCGGAAAAGCAGGCGAGAGAGTTTCTTTGGCAGTGTTTGATGCATTCAATCCCTTTGAGCACAGAGGGGGCGTTTCGGCGGCAACCGTAAACAAAAGCGAGCCCTCGCTCGAATGCGCGTGTTGTTAGCAAGTGAAAGGTTTTGTTTATGTGTATCAATAATTAATAAAAGAACACTCAATATTTAATGCCTGTGAGGTTTTCTCAAAACGGTGCTTTTTTACTTGGGTAATATTCCGGCTCTACATAAAACAATCAAGTGATACACTTTCTAAAAAGCTAGAAAAGAGTTTTCGTGGTGTCAGTTCATCTAGGCTTAAAAGTTGTTTTTTCTGCTTAAAGGATTTAAATCTATTGAAAAAGAACGGAGAGTTTGTGCGTGTGTTTGTGTGTCGGTAGCCTCCCAGACCTGGGCAAATGAGAAGGCCCATTAAGAAGGAACTTTGATACCAGTATCTTGAGTCAGGTCCTGATGCACCTCGAAGCATTTTACCCGAAATTCGAATTAGTTCTTTTTTATGCTCATTTCGAGAAAAACACTTCTAAATTTAGTAATATTTCATCGACGACATGTCACACCTTTTCAAGTTTTGCAACATATAAATGAATTGCGCAAAGTTATCTCTTTTCGAAGGTCGTATGACAATTAGAACGCGTGCAATACTCGTTTCATGCGCTTTCAAATTCTAAATTGCCTGTTTTCGCCAGAATAATTCTTTTTTTTGGCACCAAATTTTCTATGAGTTATGTCCTGCACGTTTATGTTCTATAACAATATAGTAGCCGACCGCCTTTTCTAGTGATTAAAGAAGTCTGACTGCAATGTGGAGGTCCCGGGTGCAAATCACGGCTCGGGTATGGGTGTGCTTTCTCTCTCCTGTCCTTGTCCTTTCTTTGAGTGACTGTGTTGTTGTGCTGTGAAAGGTTGCCTACCCTATAAAATGCGTCCTTATGGCATGTATGTACTGTAGAAGTCAGACTCCATGCCAAATTACAGTACAGTTAAGAGAAGGAGCGCAACACAAAATTGCCAGCCTAGCTTTTACAAGATAACAACTACAACAATATAGTAACTTTATTGGATTGTCTGCTGTTAGAAGCTCTCTAAGTCGCATAAACGATTAAAGGTTTCGAAGGAACTGGATTCAAGTGTTGATACATTCCTAGTTGGAAAAGTATACCGTAGTAGTCACAAACACACAAACACACGCACAAACTTACTACGGTACTATTACCGTAATAATAAGCAAGTTTGACACTTGCTTATAACGTATGTTAACTACCGAAATGTTTCGCACTTAATTTCTCTTCTTCAGAAACAGTGATACAAATCTCCAAGTTTTGAACACTTTTTGAACTCAGATACTTGTCCCCTTTCTTAGAACATTGTGAAGCAGTTTTTGAAAGTTTCCAAAACACTTCTGAGAACACTGTTCAAAACACTCAGCTGGTTCCTCACACTTTTGTAACTTTTGTGAAAAGCATTTGAGAGCATTTTTTGACCACTAAATCCTGTCCCTTTGTTACTGCTAACTCTCTAAAGCCTATTGCTTCCCCTGTTGACTCATTGCCTAATGCAGGGGTTCTCAAACTTTTCCGATTTGCGGCACCATTACAAGAATTAAGATTTCTTCACGGCACATACACTTCCTGGAAAAATCAAGTGTCCTTGCCAAAATGTTTCCTGAATTGCTACAAATCGCACGAATGCTGACTTCTCACTGTTGTAAAAAATATTTTCAGCTCCCAGTTTAAAGATAAACTGAGCGCATTTATAAAGTGTATCCTCTTCAGTTCGATTGAGGCCCGTCCAGACTGATAAGGCGTCCAGAGGGCGCAAATCAGTTTATGGACTGTGTAGCTTTGCAAGAATTGCAAGCGAATCAACTTCGTGAAACTTACTTGCAATTCTTTCCAAGCTTTGGCCATGTTTGCAATACAGCTTTTGGAACTTTCCTCAAAACGCAGTAAGGTGCCAACCTATTGTAGTACACCCACCTAAGTTTATTCTAAGATTCCAGGGTTACGAATGGCTTCAAGTGGAAAGAGTTCTGAATATTTTAGGATGCTTCTAGGATAATTTCAGCAAAGTTGAAGAATTTTAGCGGAAAAACGTTCCTGGTTTTTGTAAGATGTGTTACTGGAAGAAATTGGGCACAACAGCTGCCCATTATTTTCCAGGAATGTTTCTGAATCGTTTTTACCGTGTAATCTATCGTTATTATCTCTACATAGTATAAAAAATGAAGTCTCCAAAAAGTGTCTGTGTTTTTGAACTCGCAAAACTCGAGAACAACCCGGCCGATTTGCTGAAATTTTTCACAGTTTGTTCCTTTAAGTCCTGAGAAGGTTTGCAGACCAGTTCGAAAACAATTCGATTCATAGTTCTTATTTTATTCCAATTCAGGAACAATTTTCACGTAAATTCCCGAATATGGGGGTGAAAAATTACTCTCAAATAATAATATTATATATCGTTGGAAAGGGAAGAATTTTTCGCGCTCTACGCAATCTGTTCTAATGCTCTAACTTAATTGCGGAGGGAGTTTTTTTACGTTTTTAGCTCGAATTTTTTTTAGGCTTAGCTGAAATTTAGGCACTACTTACTTCATTAAATCCATCAATAAAAAGTGAAGGAGTTGTCCCGCAGTTTTCTTTTTGACAGCATTGGATAGAGCTGCTTTTTTTACTCGAGATCTAAACGCGACCTAAGGTCGAAAGTTTAAACCCTCTATCTCCATTAGAAAAAAAATTACGAGCGAATTAAATGAAGTTCAAAAATATGTTCTTTGTTCAAGTTTTTAACCATTTTTATTTTTGCGTTTCCACGGTAACGCTTTTTGAATCCATTGTTTATTTTTCATCTTTCTCATTTTCAATTCTTAAACTTATTTTATTTTGTGTTTCCATGGTTACGCCTTTTAAATCCATCTTTCTCATTTTATTTTAACTTCTTAAAAGTATTTTTACTATTGGTCGTCATTGTTTGGCGAGGAAATTTGGCATGATGGTTTTTTTCTTTCATTTAATCCTGGTTATTGAAGATACTTCACTTGACGCAATGGTTTTTTTTTCAAGGTAAACCGGGCAAAGCCGGGCAACGCAGCTAGTGTACATATACACATCAAAATTCCCTCCGGGGTTTGAAAGCTTTATTGAAGCAAATATCTTACCAATACAACGACAACGCTGACTTTTTCTGGAGAATGAAACTGTACATGAATCTTTATTTTTGCAGCAGAAATCAAGTCTAAAGTCTTCTTATTTCATTCGCTGTAACATTGCATGACCAATCTTAGAAGATGTGATTGTGGTTTTTAGCTTAAATCTTGCAAATAACGTGGCCTAAAGGACACAAAGTCACGATCTTAGATGTAACACCATAAAAAAATTGCTTGGAGTAAGGTCTGGAGAGCATGCTGGCGACGGAAGTAGGTGATTGTCGTCGTTAGAACTCCGTTTAATCCGACGACTAGGAAGCTCGTTATTGAAAAAATGGGAACGTCTGTCAGATAATGTAGTATGATCCATCTTGTTGGAAAATGAATGGACCACAATCGTAACATGGTAAAGCGAAAGACAGAAGAATTAGTCTTAAGACTTGATATCTGCAGCATTACGGAAGGTTCAATTATCGAACATTTCTTTACTAATAATAAAGCAGAAAGTCTCTCTGTCGGGATCTCTGTCTGTCAGGATCTCTGTGACGCGCATAGCGCCTAAACCGTTCGGCCGATTTTCATGAAATTAGCACAATGTTAGTTTCTAGCATGGGGGTGTGCACCTCGAAGCGATTTTTCGAAAATTCGATGTGGTTCTTTTTCTATTCCAATTTTAAGAACAAAATTCTCATAAGACGGACGAGTAAATTACGAAATTATCATAACGTGGAACCATAACATGGACACAAGCCAATTGGCGAGATACGAAATTATCATAACGTGGAACCGTAACATGGGCACAAGCCAATTGGCGAGATACGAAATTATCATAACGTGGAACCGTAATATGGGTACAAGCCAATTGGCGAGAAAAGTCACCATACATTATTTGTAAATATACAGGCTAACCAAAAGCCCTTTTAATTTTTTCAATTACGGGCAAAGCCGTGCGGGTACCACTAGTAAGAAATAAAACTTGTACATCTGCTTTTTCTTTTCACCAGTAAAGTCAACGTTGTTGCTCTATTTTTATGTTTATTTGATAAGCCTTCCAATCTTTGGAGGGAATTGCCACTAAACCTGGACACTTCGCGGCACCTCTCGCCAGTCCTTGCGGCACCCCAGGGTGCCTCGGCAACCAGTTTGAGAAACTCTGGTCTAATGTGTTTGTTCTTCCAGAAGGAATAACTGACTAGCACTAATAAAAAGTCTCAACATCCTGAATTTCTAAGACAGGCTGCCCAGGAGGTGATCCTGGGTAGTAGTATCCCTTCTGGGGCTGTGCTGGTATATATTAACGTGATAGAGTTGAAAATAGCCACACTGGAAGCGGAATCTTTGTTAAATCCGGTACAGAGGAAATGTACCTCAAACGACGTAACCCCGCTTATAATTCTGTCTTTATCTCGGAATTGAAATTGATATGGTTCTAAAATGCGTCTCTGAACAGCTTTTTTGGGGAGATCCGGTTCCTTCCTCGTAGGTAGTCGGAGTGTGAATTAATATCTGGAAAACTGAATGATTACTGAAGGAACCCGACATTTATGTGTTATAAACCCGTTTAACTGACATGTTTGGATCAAGTATATCGGATTAAGCGAATCATTACAGCACTAAGTGAACTTTCAACATTAGATACCTTGGAGGTACTTCAAATCTCTACACAGTATAAAATTAAGTCTCCAAAAAGTGAATATTTGTTTGAACGCGCAAAACTTGAGTTTGTTTCTTTCAGCTCCGGAAAGGTTTGCAGACCAGTTCCAAAAAAATCAATAAATAGTTCTTTTTTTATTCCAATTTAGGCCCGATTTTCACATAAATTCCCGAATATGGGCATGAAAAAAATACTTGCATATATTAATATTAATTATATATCGTTAGAGAGGACAAATTTTCCTGCACTCTATGTTATTTGTTCCAATTCTCTAACACAATTATGACGGGAATTACTTGCGTTTTTACCTCGAATTTTTTAACGCTTCACTTGATTTCAAGCTCTACTTTCTTCATTAAAACTTTCTATAAAAAGTGAACGAATTGTCCCACATTGTTTTTTAACACCATTGGAAAGAGCAACTTTTTTTACTCAGGTCTAACTCGACTTAGGGTCTATTATCCATCTATCTCAATTAGAAATGAAGTTACGCTTGTTTTTAACCTGAAGCTCGAAAATCTCTTCCAGACCATTCCACGTCAAATCGCCTAAATTAAATAGTCGGCCGTGCCGTTATTTCTCCGATTTTTCCCATTATTTTTTACGAATATATATCTATGAGAAAAATCCTAATTAATTTTGTTTTAGATTTTTTGAATAAAAATTACGCGTTGGAGTATTTTTTTAAAAAAATTCGATTTTTGATCATTTTTCGGAGTCACCGTTTGGGCATAAATTCAGAAAATCTCTCTAATTTCTTTATTTTTCAACCAATCAAGCTAAACTTGGTATCAATTTCAAGCTACTATTTTTCTCTTTCAGTGTGAACGACAGAAAGTATTCTATGAACAGTAGGGTGTTGCACTCTTTATCTAAAGCCAATTTTTATGATTTTTCAATTGTGAGATTAAATAAGTTATCTCCGGAGTACCTACTACGATCTGCATCAAATTTTTTTTTTGTAGCATATTTAAATCACTCTCTTGCTATGTAGAAAAAAAGTAGACGGGTGTTTTTTTTTGTTTTGAAATAAAAAAATAAAGTTTGTTTTGCAGGAAAATACAAGTTTTCTATTACTTTAAATCCCTTTTAAGCTTAAAAAAGGCCAAAAACTTTTCAGAACAATTAATACTGGGCTCTCAAAGGATTTGTATCAATAGTTAATCACTAAAAATTTGTTTGCGTTGGAAAAGAATTGTGCACAAAAACCTCCGTTTCAGACTTCTCAAAAATAAATAAATAAATAAAACACTTTTGATTGAAAGTGTACTAAATACTAAGAGTAATAATTTGAAGAATAGTACAAAAATATTTTCAATGGAATTATTTTGCTTTTTTTTTTTTTTTTTGACATAAAGGATAGAAAAAAAAAATTACTGTTGAAAACTTTTCTTAACATAATCTTGTTTGGATTACGTTACACCTGATAATGAACTTCCACACTTACAGTAAGTAGTCCACAACTCTAGATTTCTCTGAAAAAGATTATTTTTGCTGATTGAAGTATATTTTAAAACCTCTTTGAAACTTATCGACAGAAATTCTGACTTTTTCATCTTCTGATACAAAGGAAATAGTAAATTAAAAAAAAAAAAATGCCGTCCGCACAAGCATGCCTTTCATTTTACATTTTATAATCGTCGAAAGCTTTATGTCGATTAACTTCCAAAGCGAAAGAAGAATGATGCGTATTGCATGACTAATGTAAGAACTAAAGATCATTGTCAGGTGTTACATAATACAAACAAATTTAGGCTATAAAAACTTTTCAATAGTAATTATTCTCTCCCCCCCCCCCCGCAGCTTTTATTGTCAAAAAAAGAGCTAAATAATTCATTAAAAATATTTTTATACTATTCTTCAAATTATTAATCAAAATATTTAGTACATTTTCAATCAGAAGTTTTTATTTATTTATTTATTTTTGCGAAGTCTGAAACGGAGGTTTTTGCACAATTCTTTTCAAAAGTAAACAACTTTTTAGCGATTAACGATTGATAAAAATCCTTTGAGAGTTCAGAATTAATTGTTCTGAAGCGTTTTTGGCTTTTTTTAAGCTTAAAAGGGATTTAAAGTAATAGAAAACTTGTATTTTCTGCAAAACAAACTTTTTTTTATTTCAAAACAATAAAAAACACCCTTCTACTTTTTTCTACATAGCAAGAGAATGACTGATATGCTACAAAAAAAAAAAATGATGCAGGTCGTCACCAGAGATATACTTTATTTAATCTTCCAATGGAAAAAACATAAAAATTGACTTCAGATAAAGATTGGCAACACCCAATGTTCATAGAATACTTTCTGTCATTCACACTGAAACAGAAAAATATTAGCTTGAAATTGATACCAAATTCAGCTTGATTGATTGAAAAATCAAGGAATTAGAGAGATTTTCTGAATTTATGCCAAAAAGGTGACTCCGAAAAATGATCAAAAATCGAAATTTTGAAAAAATTCTCCAAAGCGTAATTTTCATTCAAAAAATCTAAAAAATTTGATTTGGGCTTTTCTCTTATATATCTGTTCGTAAAAAAATATTGGACAAAATCTGAGACATGACGGCACATGGCAGTAGACGATTTGACGTGAAATGACCCTTCCGCATTCAAGTTATCAACGTTTTATTTTGTGTTGCCGTGTTTACCCCTTTTGAATAATTCGTTTCTTTCTTCTTTCTCATTTTAATTTCTCAAAAGTATTTTATTTAAACTCGATCCACAGCCCTACTATGTTAAGGATAATAGAGAAAAATAATGCATTTTAGTTTCGGTCAATTCCGTATGTGACGGAAAGAGACTTGATTTTAAACAGTGAAATGATTTTCACTAAAGCTGACATTTTGTTTCTCTGCACTGCATCATAAACATCTTTACTAATAATAAAGCTGAAAGTCTCTCTGTCCGGATCTCTCTCTGTCCGGATCTCTCTCTGTCTAGATCTCTCTCTGTCTGGATCCCTGTCTGTCTGTCAGAATCTCTGTGACGCGCATAACGCCTAGACCGTTCGACCGATTTTCATGAAATTTGGCACAGAATTAGTTTATAGCTGGGGGTGTGCATCTCGAAGCGATTTTTCGAAAATTCGATTTTGTTCTTTTTCTATTCCAATTTTAAGGACATTTTACCCAGCAAATTGTCATAACGTATAAAAGTAAATTACCAAATTATTCTAACGTGGAACCGTAACATGGGCAAGCATAGCAAATTGGCGAGAGCATAGCAAATTGGCAAGAAATTCATCATCCATTATTTGTAAATATATAGGCGAACCAAATGACTTTTTAATTTTCTACTACGGGCAAAGCCGTGTGGGTACCACTAGTAATTCAATATTTTAACTGATGAATTCTTTCAAGATCGAGAAGTAAGAATAAGAAATTGTTAGTTTAAATAATTTTTTATGTATTGGGTTAATTAATTCAAGTTTATGTGTTGTGACGGAATGACTGTGGTGGAGTTATAAAAAATTTTAAGGTCCATTTATTACAAAAAAAGTGACCATATTTTTAATGAAATAAAAAAAAAATTGTTGCACTTGGTTACATAACGCTACTGATGTGGTTGTTTACGTGTCCATGGTTAATAACCATGGAAAGATTGCGTGCCATTGCCTCGAGATATTTTACTTTATTCACACATAAGGCAACAAAAGAAAGATTTTCAACAAAAAGCGAGGAAATACCACCCAGAGCACCAGTGAGAATCGAGCCCACGACCTCCGGAATATGAAGCGAAGTTCTACCACAAAGCCGCGAAGGACCCTAACGCTGTACTAATCAGTGAAATAGTTTACAAAATCATTCAAATAAAATTAATGAAATAAAATTGTCATTTTTGTGAAATTATCTGCATAATTTCAATGTATGAAACTGCATTTTTTTTCATACATGAAACGCGTTTTTCATTCAAACCGAGATTTTTTTTGGTAGGAATAGATGTGCGATTGCAACTGATCGGTTTTCAACTGCCAGTGCGTATTTTAATGACAATATTTTTTTTTTTTTCGGGAGGGAGGAAGGTGATTTGGCATCGTTGTAACTGTAACACATATATTACAATTAAATTCTTTTTCCTTCAGGAGAAGCACCGGATTTTCATTTTGTTATTATAGTACTGAGCATTTCAATAAAATTCGTTGTTCTTTGGGTTGGAAGATTTTCACTTGATTCAGGAAACAAGACTGCTTGTTGTGGTCGCCCATTGTCTTACGTTTGTCAAACTGCGATTGGTAACGACTAACGTGATTCCTCGCTGTGAGTCCAATGAAATTCATTCGTTCGAATTAAGTATTATCAACTGTGTGTGTGTGTTTTCCTTTCATATGTAGGATATAATAATATTTTATTGATTATTTTTACTTCCTTCTCCAAAAAAGGATGTATTGTATTCGCAAAAAAAAAATTCCATTCAAAATTCGGCCTTAATTTCCATTTTGCTCACCCCCGAATGAATGTTGAGTTTTTTTTTTTTTTTTTTTTCAACCCGACCACACGCGGATAAATGCCTAAGAACGTATAAACACCCGAAATAACCATTTTGACATTCCCCGAGTTAATTACAACGACTTTTCTCGTGACGTCCGTATGTGCGTATGTATGTCGTATAACTCAAGAACGGTATGTCCTAGAAAATTGATATTTGGTACGTGGACTCCTAGGGGTCTAGTTGTAAACCTCCCCTTTTGGTTGCATTCGGGTGTTTCTAAAGGGGTTTTTTGCCCCTTTTTTGGGGGAAATCATTGTTAGTTTCGAGGTTTACTCAGGTGGCGTTATAATTTGGTGGACACTTGGCGATATATTGCCAGTTTTTTGGTCGCCAAAATGGCGACAAATTTTTTTTTAAAAATCTGGTTTTAATTTGGCCACTGGTGGTGATATTTAGAGAGTAAACTATTGAATCACATCAAAATTGCCAATAATGGGGAAATGACATTAAAATTGGAGTAAAAGTCATGTGATGCACACATCAGTCCTTTTTTTGAGCAATCACGATTGCTTATTGTTCTCATTTGACTGTTTTTGGCGTGCTATCATTTTATTTTCCCACCGCCACCCTCTGCAGCATCACCGTCGACCGGGTCCTCACGATGCTGCTCCTATAGCGAAAGCCGTCTCCAGGTTGCGTCCATGTCCTACACACACACGCGCATACATACACAACTACACGCACGCACACACACACACACACACACACAAACACTACACCTACACACATACACACATCTACTCACACATTCATGCCTGCACACAGACACAAATACATATGCTTACACACACATACACGTACCTCCCCCACGCCCACATTCATATACACAACTACCCACACACTTATGCCAGCACACAGACACAAACACACATGCCTACACACACACATACCTCCTACACAAACACACATACCCCCTACACACAAACACACATACCCCCACACACAAATACACACGCCTACATACACACACTCGTGATTGCGAAAAACATAATTTGAATTCAAAAGGTCAAAGTTCAAATTAATTTTTTTTTTTTAGACGATAAATCTAAGTTTAGTGATATTCTACTTATTTGCTTTTTTTATTGGCAGTTTCTTTCGGATAGGAGAGTTACAACTTATTATCACATTATTTAACTTTAAATGCTTTTCTAAGGTGATTTTGAATGATTCTAGGCGTATTTAAATTAGATGCTATTTTCTTTGAAAGAGGGAGTTTTGATCGACATGATAATAGATAGGAGAGTTACAACTTATTATCACATTATTTAACTTTAAATGCTTTTCTAAGGTGATTTTGAATGATTCTAGGCGTATTTAAATTAGATGCTATTTTCTTTGAAAGAGGGAGTTTTGACGGACATGATAATATGTAAGAAATTTTTAAAATTACTCTGTGGAACATGCTTGGACGAATGAACGAAACAGAATCGTCCTTTTTATTTTGGAGTAGGAAGGGAAATTTGCAGGTGCTTTAATAGCTTTCCATTTAACTTTATAGCCCGAGCAGAGCCGTGCGGGTACAGAGCTAGTTTACCTATAATAGCAACCAGGTTGCTACGGTTTGGTGTTCTCGGAAAATGGGGTCGTTTCCGAAATTTCAAAAGCATTTTTTTTTTTTTTTTTTGAAAGAGCATGCTTAAAAACGGGGGATCTTACCATTTTTACTTTCTTCTATATCTAATATATAGAAGAAAGTATTGGATTCGTGCAAATTTTCGAATTTCGAATTTTGACGGATTCGAACGTTTTGAGGTGTGCTGAGTCCATTTCGACCATTTTTGGAAAATGTCTGTCTGTCTGTGTGTGTGTATGTATGTATGTGTGTGTGTGTGTGTGTGTGTGTATGTATGTGTGTCACGTCTGTGTGTGACCAGTTTTTTGTGGCCGCTCTACAACAAAAACTACCGCATGAAATCGAACGAAATTTAGTACACATATGTGCCCCTATGTGAACTTGTGCCCATTAGTTTTTGGCGCGAATTCCTCCAAGGGGGGTGGAGCAATGGGACGTTTTTCGAGTTACGCGTGCTTGCTATTCCTCAGGAAGTTACTGGCGGAATCAAACAAAATTTGGTCCATATGTTGGTATTAACAGGAACAGGTGCTGATTCAATTTTGGTGTCAATAACTCAAACGGGGGTTGAGCTGTAGAACGTTTTTTGTCGTCAATTGTGACTGCTGTATCTCAAGAAATAATGAACGGAATGAAAGAAAAATTTATCGGCAAGTAGCCCTTAGTGGGTATAAGAACTGATTTTATTTTTGTGTCAACAGCTAAAAGGGGGGTAGCGCAATCACCCGTTCTTTTTTTCCATTTTGAGTGCCCTATCTCAAGAAGTAATGTTACGTTCTGGTTGAAATTTGGAATATATGTGAATCCATATGTAAACAGGCTTTGGTTCTATTTTGACGCCGATCGCTCCAAGAGGTGTTGATTTTTTTTTTTTTTTTTTTTTTTTTTTTGCGAATAAAAAATATTTTTATTAATGCAACAATAAGAAAGATAAATCGTAATAGATTGTCGTCTGCGTATTTCTCGTGATTTTAATTGTATGGAAATGATAGGAAATATTATCTCAATGATTTAAAATTTTGAACTGTTGCCATCTTATGTTTGTTAACAAATAAAATATTTGTAATTCATTCAAGCAAGGCTTTTAAAATAACTTTCAATTTTCGCTCTTTGCTTTGCTTTTGCAATAATTCAGACATTGGGATAGTCGTCAAGTTTTTGCATGTGTCATTTTGTTTTTGTTGGGAATATTGCTTCCTCGTCAAGCATGGGGAGGGATCAGAAAAAAAAAAAAAGAAAAGAAAAATATAGAAGAAAGTTTCGTGATGGCCACAACATACTAGTTTAAATAATGTGTTTAAGTTTAATATTTTTAAAAATTACCTTAATCTGTGCGCTTTTATTGTTTACACTTCTGCCGATGATATCACAAATGAGGAGATGCCATTCACAGAGCATACTATTAATTCGTTTCTTTACTCACATGTGTTGGCAACGGTATGGTTGATAGCAAGCTTAGAGCGCAATATTTAATTCGCTTCTTGATTATCATAAAGTGGAAACACACTCACATACAGTGGCGGATCTAGCCGATCATTTTGGGAGGGGCTATCCAAAATTTTTGAACAAACTCTCAAGAAACATTATTAAAATGAATGATAGTAAAGGGAGAGTGAGGGTGTTTGGAAACCCCCCCCCCTTCCTTAATATGTTACCTTAGACGCTCTAAAAATCTAATTTTAAGCTATTTTTGTACATATTAGAGAAAGCGATGGAGGATTTGTGAGCACTCCCTCCGAAAAATTTCGAAATTAAAGCCATAAATACGCAAATTCAAGCTCTCGTTGGTCTTGTTAGCAATAGGTGACTCTGAGGACAACAGCATTTAGAGAACGTCCAAGTGTCTAAAGTTGGAATCAAGATATGATGCAATCGAAGGAGAAAAATTTTGGAAATAATAGTTCGTTTTCTAGGAGAGAGATATAATTTCTCTCCCAATTAAGGCCTTAATTTTCTTTTAATGTAAAAAACATGTGTTAAATTTTGTTATTTTCTCATAATATTTTCGTTTTTTTTTCTTAAAAAAAATCCTACTATCACAAGGCTTTGGGAGGGGCCATGACCCCCATGCCCCCCCCTCTAGATCCGCCCCTGCTCACATAAACGTAAGTTCCTTTAACGTTATTTCCTTTATACCCCCTAAATGACGGTCCTGCTGAAAGTGGTTTCGATATGAAACATTGCTTGAAAGGCGTCAACCTACCCTTCTTCTCTTTATTGCGTAAATTATTAATGGTATGAAATGATTGTCTGAAACGAGCGGACGAATAAGATTTAAATTAGTTTTAGAAAATGTCAGGTTTCGCTGGTGGCATTTATTTTATTGGATTTATTTTTGGTATAACTTTGATATACCCCCCCCCCCCAAAAAAAAAAAAAATTACGCGCCAAATCTGGAACTCCATACGGACTTTTTAGGGTTGCTGTTTCTTATTTTGGTGTTGCCAATTTAGGTTTTTTTCAGCTTTTAGGTTTTTGCTGTTGCCAAATTTAGTATTTTCTATTATTTTGTACCATTTTTTGAGTTTTTTTTAAAAAAGTTTTGTGGTAACAATTTTTGGATTTCATAAATGTTTTAGCACCATTTCATTCATTCGCCATTTCTATGTGAAGTGATCAAGCAGATTTCTGCTTAGCTGTATTTTGCTGCAAATGTGGTTGTATTTTCCAATTATATTTTTTTTCTATTAATTAATTTTATCTTTTAACTTTCAATATTCCTACTGTATAGAATGTTGTTGAAAAGTTTCAGGGAATTTTGAGTCGGAAAATTGATAGTTGTTCTTCATTTTCGTCGGGTAGGCCGACAGAATTTTGCTTGGCGAGAAAAAAAAATCGCCAAATTTCCGATTTGGGGGAGTATATCAAAGTAGTTCCTTATTTTTTTTATTTATTTAATCATTTATTTATTTATTATATATGTTTTTTTTTTTTTTTTTGGATGAAAAGATGCGAAGTTCACAGTAGTTCTAAGATTTTTTTGCAGAATTCCGTATTAAAGCACCCGCCCTCTCCACAACGACCAGTGGCGTAGCCAAGGGGGGAGTTACAACCCCCTTCCCCCTACGTGTAAGGACCTGAAATTGTACTTTTTGGTCTTTAATCACGAAAACTTATGTATGACCCCCCTCCCCCTCCCTTCCCCGTGAAAAATCTTTCTTTATGACACTGACAACGGTAACGTCGTAACATAGGAGCTAAACTTCTTAAGTGAAAATCAGGACTTAATAATATTTAAGCTGTCATGATTATTATTATTTAATTTTTACTAGTGTAATTAAGACTAAACTTCTCTAAGGAAAAAGCAGATAAAAATATCAATTAGCAAACTGTTCAAATAATAATAGGATTATTTCTTAATACAAGGAAACTTTGCTAAGTCGAATTTCAATGAGCCGAAAACTTCAATAAGACGAAGTGAATATTTTTTCCCGTCTAACTAAATAGGGAATTAATGTTATTTCTTTTCGATTAGCCGAATTTCGTTGAGTCGAAATATTTGATAAGTCGAATTTTATTTTATGACTTTATATTTTCGTTGTTAACGTAATTCCATAAGTCGAAGTCGTTTTGCCCCCCCCCCCCAATAGTATTAAAAAAACGGACAAATTGAGTAAAATTTTGTTCCAAAAGAAGATTAATATTCAATAAAACACAGATTTTATGGATTTTGTTGCAGTTGATGCCGGAATTTAAGTCACAGAGTATTCAACTGGTGAAGATATTTTTCGTGCGTAAGTGAAAATAGAGAAAACGTTTCTGGTGTTGAAGAGAAGTAAGAACTTGAGACAGATATAAAATTATCATCTATTCAAAATATTAGAAGAGCAGCAGATGTGTTGTGCATTTTCATGAAATCCCGTGCGAATATTCCAGACTCCTCGTTGGGAGAGATTTTCATCTTATTTTTTTAAATTCAATAAGTAAAAATTTATATTTCAGTAGAAAAATTTAATTTGTTTTCCAACCCATACAAACTCATGAATTTATATAGTAATTACATTAATTGTTAATTATGTCAAGTGGATAATAATCTCCATGATGCATTATTCTATCAATTTTTGCTCATATTATAAACTTAATAAGTTTCAGCGGTATGATTTTAATTTATTCTATAGTTTTGTTTTCGTTTTCGATGAGCCGAATTTTCGATAACTCCAATTATTTTTGCTTCACCAGCAACTTCGACTTACGTAGTTTTACTGTATTTCTCAAGTATTTTTTCGGATTTTTTTTCAAACAAAAAGGCCAATAAAAGCGGAATGCAGTTTTAAGTGACACCAAACTAAACAAAATACTAGACGCCCACTAAATGTTTGGAGAGGAAGTACAGTATTTTCTTACTCCATGCAGTTATGTTTTGTTCTTCAGGAACGTTCTCACTGCAGACGACTTTGTATGTACTTGTAACCGTAACCGCACTGCCATCTAGCGAATCGAATTCAAACTATGATATCAAGCAAAAGTATTATCCTAAATCCTCAACTTTGCAGTTTGTCGCTTCGCCTTTTATAATCGATGCGTTCGCTTCATAGCTGCCAGCATGAGCACGTTGGATACACAAGGGAGATTTCCGTGCCCCTTCAAAAAAAAAAAAAAAAAAAACCTACTAAATATGCTTCACAATTAAAAAGTTATGAAGATAAGAGAGAAAATTAAAAGAGAGAGCGCGAAATGAAATGAAAAAATAATATGATAGAATTATTATTTATTATTTGTTGATTATTTAACTCGTAAATTAATTTTTAAAAGAATGTTCTACAAGTTTCTTTCTTTCTTCTTCTACTCCTTTTTTTTTTTTTTTTTTTGAAGCATCAAGAATATTTTTTGATGTCACTTTACCGTAACTTGACAGACGTTTCTCGTTCTTTAGTCTTTAATTGGTAGACAAAGAGTCAAGTCGGATTGACCAATACGGAGTGACCAAAGAGAATGGCGTTTCAGGAGATAAAGTCTGCTTGTTTCATAAGTGAGAATAGAGTGTTTACTTACTGAAAATACCATGCCTTGCCTGCAATTTTCGAGTGGAACCGAACCATTGCTTCAGTAACTCGTCTGGTCAGTGCTAATTCTATATTAGCTACCAATTTGTTTGGCACTCTTGGCCTCCTTATGAGGTTTTCCACCTCCAGCTCAGGCGCTTCCTATTCCGGGCTGATGAGTGCTAATGAGCCCGAAACTGCAGTCCTCGGATGGAATGACTGAGCTGGCGGTGTATTTCATGTATTTCTGCCTTAGCCCTGGCTATAGGACGGTAACTTACTGAAAATATTTTTTCTTACTTTAACTACTATTTTGAAAAACATCCTGCTGATGCCTCTTTTCTGATGTTTTCTTTTTTTAACTGTTAGTCAAGTCATCAACAGTAAATAGCGTAATCAACATAGAGTAAAGAAATATATTTCTTTACTCTATGGTTATCAAGCACAAATTAGCAAGCTGATAGTACTTAATTACGTTGCTCACTACTGTTTGACCACGGATTGTATGTAATTAGGCAATGTGCCAAGTAAAGACTATTCCATCTGAATGAATCTAGCAGGAGAGAAGGGAAAATAACGATGGGATTTTTTGACGCACGCGTTTTAGAATATCACTAGTGCCTTATACATTTATTTCATCCTCAAAAATAAAATAAGTGGAAACAAAAATAGTTACCATGGAAACAACAAAAAGAAAATAAAATATTTTCATTTCGTTCAGGAACCTAAAAGCAAAATGGTAAGCTCAAAACTGTGTTGTGAATAAATATAAATCAATTGATTTTTGCCGGGTGAATATAGATCGAATGTACTTTAGATTTAAAAAATGTTGCTGAGAGCTAATTTTAATTTTTACAAAACTAAGGCTAAATAATAGAGAGGCAAAAGTGCACATCTGTAACAAACAAACTGACATCCCTATAAACTAATAGATGCGTCCATTTCCGCCTATAAACCGGATATCAGCCTTTCCATATAATCGATGGTCAGACAGTATAGTTACTTTGTTGCATAAACGTATTTATCTAATTCATGTCAGTCAAGTCCTCTAATTGACGAATTTTTCTTAGTAAAAACGTTTTCTCAGAAAACCTTCTCAGTCGGATATACACTATCGATTCTGACACTAGTTTTTTTCCCCTAAAGATGCTGTCTATTATTCCAGTCACTTTGCCATTTTATACACGGGTTCCTCCCCCAAGTTCAATGGCGCAAATTCCCCCCACAATTTTTCTTATTCCTCTTTCCGTTTTTTTTTCAGTTCTCTTTTTTATCAATTAATTTATTATTTTTAATATTTTTCTATTTATTTATTTATTTTTATGTATTACTAGTGGTACCCGCACGGCTTTGCCCGTAATAGAAAAAATAAAAGGTCTTTTGGTTCGCCTGTATATTTACAAATAATGTATGGTGAATTTTCTCGCCAATTGGCTTGTACCAATGTTACGGTTCCACGTTATGATAATTTCGTATCTCGCCAATTGGCTTGTGCCCATGTTACGGTTCCACGTTATGATAATTTCGTAATTTACTCTTCCTTCTTATGATATTTTTGTTCTTAAAATTGGAATATAAAAAGAACCACATCGAATTTTCGAAAAATCGCTTCGAGGTGCACACCCCCATGCTACAAACTAACTTTGTGCCAAATTTCCTGAAAATCGGTCGAACGGTCTAGGCGCTATGCGCGTCACAGACATCCTACAGACATCCAGACATTCTCCGGACAGAGAGACTTTCAGCTTTATTATTAGTAAAGATTTATTATTAGGAAAGTTCTGCGCCACGCCAATGAGGTACACACACACATAGACACACAAACTAAATAAATAACTGAAATAAAACACAAAAAGAATAAAATAATTAAGTAAGTGAAGTAATTCAAACTGAAAATAAATCGATAAATAAATTTAAATAAATGACTTTTCAGTACAAACATTTTCCCATTTGTGGCATATTTTGCATGACACATTGGCTGTAATTATAGCGGGTGGAAAGAGGGGGCCTGTCTCAATACAAGTAGGGAAAGACGTTGTTGGGGTGGAAATAAAGGAAACTATAAGTATTTCGTTGGTAACAAATGTTAACAGCAGTTTTTTGGTTATTAATTAAAAACTATATAATCCTCATATATTTAATAGCCAATGATCGAGTAACGCTTTTGACATCATCAACAATGAAACTCGCTCCACGGCATGATAATTTGATAATTCGGAACTCCAGCGCTCGAATACGCTACCTTGCGGTGATTTACAAAACTGCAAAAGAAACTAAAACATTGCCACGTTGCGTTCCACGTGTGTCTGTTGACGTAAACACAGGCAGTTTGTTCTGAGTATTTATTAACGCAATCGATGTGTCTTAGTTTGCTTTCAGCTACAGAAATTAATTCGTCCCTTAGTAGTATTCTCGAGCATCTCAAAATAATGTTAGTTTTCATTATTTCCTTAATAATTGGTGAAAGCGAAAATTCTGGATTAATAAACTTGGATAACGTTATACAAGGTAAAAAATTTTATTGTTTTGTATGAATTTGCAAGAATATGGGGGTCTTTTTAATCTTAAATTAATTAAACTTACCATATTTTACAGCAGCATTTAGGTGGAATGGACAGTATGCAAAATATTTTCTTGAATATATTATCGTAGAACAAAATGAAAAATGTTTAACCGAGAAAGAATTTACTTCATTCCTTTTATTCTCAGCTGAAAGGTTTCGCCAAATTTGTTTAGGGTTATAGTTTTAGTATAGTGCGAGCAAAGTAGCCTTGGCGAGATTTAACGTTTTTAGTTAAACCATGTTTAATTTTTATCATGAGTGGAATAAAATGGTAGTAAGATTACAGAATTCGATAAGTGAAAAGAAATAATGGTCAATCAACTGAAAAGAAAACTACCACCATATATCCGTGAGAATTTTGTTGATGATTTGCATAACCTGACACAATTAAATCGTAACTCAGAAATTAGAAAAATCTAAACAGAAAAATTTTAAATTAACCGATTCGGGAATTCGAGAGAAATAACTCGGCTACAAATGCAAAACAATAAGCGCTAGCCAAGCAAGGCAAAAAAGTATCATCTTCTTTCGATAATAATTTGTAATGTCATATTGAATTTTCTAGCATTAATTGTTATTCTTGTCAGACCACAATTATTATTTACTTTTATCAAGAATTGATAAACATCGAATTCAACATCGTGGAAATAGCTGCTTAGAACTACGAACTACGTAGTTTGCATTAATCTTTGACGTTTAGTAATGCTTCTTGAATTCTCATTTCTTTCTACGTGGGCCAGAATATCCACAAGACTTTGAAAATTAATTTAAAAAGAATAAAGCGAAAAAAATCACACGTACGAACAAAAATCACAACACTTTTAGCATTTTTTTCGTTACCATGTGCGTTTGTTTTAGTTTTTAAGTCTGCCATTAGACAGTGACTTCAGTGCCCCCTATAGTTCGTTGGAGTTGCGAAATTCGGAACTCCAGCACTCGAATACGCTACCTTGCGGTGATTTACAAAACTGCCGATGAAACTAAAACATTGTCACGTTGCATTCCACGTGTGTCTGTTGACGTAAACACAGGCAGTTTGTTCTGATTATTTATTAACGCAATTGATGTGTCTTAGTTTGCTTTCAGCTACAGAAATTAATTCGTCCCTTAGTAGTATTCTCGAGCTTCTCAAAATAATGTTAGTTTTCGTTATTTCTTTCAAAAAAGTATTAAATGGTGGAAGCGTAAACAAGAAAACTCTGGATTAACAAAATTGGATAACGTTATACCAGGTAAAATTTTTTATTGTTTTGTATGAATTTGTAAGAATATGAGTTTTTTTTAATCTTAAATTAATTTAACTAATCATATTTTAGAGCAGCATTTAGTTGGAATGGACAGTATGCAAAATATTTTCTTGAATTTATTAGCGTAGAGCAAAATGAAAAATGTTTAACCGAGAAAGAATTTACTTTATTCCTTTTATTCTCAGCTGAAAGGTTTCGCCAAATTTGTTTAGGGTTATAGTTTTAGTATTGTGCGAGCAAAGTAGCCTTGGCGAGATTTCGCGTTTTTAGTTAAACCATTTTTAATTTTTATCATGAGTGGAATAAAATGATAGTAAGATTACAGAATTCGATAAGTAAAAAGAAATAATGGTCAATCAACTGAAAAGAAAACTACCACCATAAATAAACTGTGAGTACACATTTTATTTATTTTGTTCTGAGTGAATTTGAATAAATATCAGTTTTTCAATTCGATGAAAAAAAAACGAACTTAACAACATTGACTGGACACTTTTCCTTAACCTAATTCCACATAAATGATTTAAATAACCTTTGTTACTACAGTATCCTACTGAAATAAACAGTATGCAAATAAATTTTCTTGAAAATATTTATCGCAGAACAGATTGAAAAATCAAGAAAGAACGTTAAGAATTTGATCAATAAAAAATAAAAGTTCACCAAAAATATGTTTATAGGGTTATGGTTTTAAAATTGTGTGAAAGAACAATGTATCTTGACAAGATTTCGCATATCAGGTAAATCATTTCCATGACGAATGAATTAAATGCATGATTTCTTTGGATATCCAATCATATAGTCATAGAAATAAATTATCTAGTGTTAAACGTTACTCTTGACAGTCTGCCACGTATGTGCACTATGTGACAAAAATGTCAACAAATGCTGGAAATGTCACGAAACTGAACTTAATATGTACTAATGTATAGAAAAAACGGTACAAAATGAAAATGCCGTTCGAAGCGAACCAAAAATTTATGAATTCCGAATTCAACATCGTGAAAATGGCTGCTTCAGAACAACTTACTGTGTGTTCTGCATTGATTGTTTACTCTCGTAATACTTTTTGGTTTCTAATCTCTTTCTATATGGGTCAGAATAACCAAAAGACTTTGAAAAATCTTTTCAAATGAATAAAGCGAAAAAATCATACATAACAACAAAAATCACAACACTTTTAGCATTTTCTTCGTTACCACATGCGTTTGTTTTAGTTTTTAAGTCGGCCATTAGACAGTGACTGCAGTGCCCCCTATAGTTCGTTGGAGTTGCGAATAGAGAGGCAAAAGTGCACACCTGAAACAAACCAACTAACATCCCTATAAAGTAATAGATACGTCCATTTCCGCCTATAAATAGCCTTTCCATGAAAAAAATGGTCAGACAGTACTAGTGTTAAAATAGGGGTTAGGTTCCGTAGACAAAAAACTACTTCATTCCAGTGATGACTAATTGTATAAAAAATGTTTAATGTGTAATACTTATATCGATTTTTATGCACGACATGCGTAAAGAAGCATAAATTAATTTCGTGTTCTGTTTATAAAGTGGAGCTGGCAATTAGTCTTTTGGTAGTCATTAAGAATTTTTCTGTGTAATTCACAGAATTCTGTGTGATTCACAGCGTTATTGCACAGCATTAACGCATCCATGACCACTTGCATCATTTCCATGATAGAATCTTCCTTCACTAACAGATCAGAAAGATCATTTTTGTTGTCTAGGAATAGCTCAAAATTTTCAATGTGAACGTTTTTGGTTCTGTGTCACGGAAGCGGTATCCTCGTTGGTTTTGGCCGCCTTTGTCACCTCTAAAAGCTCTTCTTCCAGTGAGCTCTGAACTGTGTGACTTTAATAACTTTACTTCTGGAAGGAGCTCTGGAACCAATCGCATAAAATGTTTCCAGTGGCCCATGCTCGATTATTAGCATGCCAAAATGCAATCTATTACGTGTGATCTGCAATCTTTAGGAGTTTCGATTTTGAAAGAGGGGAAAATTTTATCTGTTTGCATTGCCGCATCCGCGTAAAACGGAAACTCATCCGCGTAAAATAAAATAAAGGTGTCAAATCTTAAACCGCGTATAATCGAAACCTCGTAAAATAAACCCGCGTAAAACGATGGTCTACTGTATTTAATTCACTTCTTCACTCGCATGTACTGGCAACGATATGGTTGATAGCAAGCGTAGTGCGCAGTATTTAATTCTCTTCCTCATTACCATATCGTGGAAACGCGGTTGACAGCAAGCGTCAGCATTCAGCGCGTCAGTGGAGTAGCGCGCCGAAGTTCATCACCTGTGACGTCATAAAGACCACGCATTATTTGAAAATTCGACGTTTAAAAAAAAATAATTAAAACTTAAACGTTTTGAAAATAAAAGATTTTCCTCGCTCCATGTTGTCTTTTTTTGCTCATTCTATCAACTTCAGTGATTAAAAGTAGTACTTTTGACTGTTGGAAATAAACCCTTTGTGAAACAGAAAACCTTTACAAGTTCGAGTCTTAAAGAGCTGAATTTTAGGGACAAATAATCTTTAATAGCAAAAAAAAAATATCGCACTAAACTCTTTTTTTCCCTTCAAAATGTTATTTTTAATACACTAGTCATTTAATTTCTTTTTTAAGCATTTAAAAAATCCTCTTGCATTTTTTTTGAAATGTCTCAAAAATATTTTTGTAGAAATGAACAATAAATAATAATATGAAAAAAAAAAAACGTTTTATAGTTCTTAACAATGTTTTATACCTCGTATTCAATAACGCTTGACATAAATATTTTTTTCGTATTGATCCATAAGAAGTATTTTTGTTTCAAATATTTAAAGAATTATTATTATTCTACAATTATTAGCAACAGATACAAAAATACTCTTAGATCATATCGAAAAATACCTTTTTTTTTTCCTTGCTGTAATCAAATAAGGAAGCAAATCGCAGGCTTTGATCAAAATAAAAATTACAACGCCTTTGCAAAATCTCAAAAGAGAAACAAATGCCTTCGCGTTCTGCGTTTTAATCAAATCGATACTCGACAACAAATATTTGTATAATTTTTGTCTTAATATTTTCCTTTCTTTGATAAATACTTAAAACGTATCTCGCATTTATGAACAATACTTTTTATTTGAGTAGCAAAAATCCTAGCCAATAGAAGACGCGTATGAATCTTTAATAATTAAGCGCCCTGCATTCGAAACAAAAGGATTACCGATATTCTTTTCAAAAGCCTTCATTGATACCGAGGATCAAAAACCCTCGGGAGAGCAAAAATCTCATAAAGAAGCTCGCGAAATATTAATCCGTTTTACAGGATGTTGATCTAAAATGCATTGCTTCCGGAATTACAATCTCTAATCTTTTACAAGGAGTCGTGGAGCGGAGTAAACAAAAATGGAAACTGCTGATCGGCTTCCTTTTAGAACGTCGATGCTTTTTTTTGTTTGTTGTATATTATTTTAAGAACGCTGAATTCTGACTTCGAACGGTTTTATTCTTTTTGAAAATATCGTCGAATTTATCTAGCTCCAGGAAAAAAAATGTCTAACCTCTGCTCGTAGTAATATTTTTAAATTCTAACTTCGAACAATTTTCTTTTTTTTAATACGTACATTGAAATTTTGTTGCCAACAATTTTGAAAAAGTGGATGATTAATCTTCACTCTTATTAACCGTTACACTCAACAAATGGAATTCTTCTTTATGAATAGTGTGTTTTGCTTCGAGTAATAATAGACAAAAACTATTCAACAGTTAAAAACTTGCCATTCATTTATATATTTTTTATAAATACTAATAATTTTATTATACTAATAATAAAGCTCAAAAGTTGACTGGATATCTGTCCGGATGTCTCTGTGACGCGCATCGCGCCTAAACCGTTCTTCCGATTTTCACAAAATTCGGCACAGAATTAGTTTGTAGCATGGAGATATGCACCTCGAAGCGATTTTTCGAAAATTCAAGTTTGTTCTTTTTCTATTGCAATTTTAAGAAAATTTTACCAAGCAAATTACCATAACGTGGGCGAGGAAGCTAGCACAACATATAGTAAATTGGAGAGAAATTCATCATCCATTGGTTGTAAATAATATACAGGCAAACCAAATGACCTTTTAATTTTCTACTACGAACAAAGACGTGCAGGTTCCGCTATTTACAAATAAAAATCGACGGAAACCAACTCAACGTTCATTGAATCATGCTCAAACTCAAGTTAAATTAACTTTCACATTTGCTTTTTATTATCGTTCGAACCACATTCCATTACCATTCCGGTAAAAATAAATATAAATAAAAATAATTTAAACGCAAAATTGTCTGCTTAAGCTAATATAAAGTTTCAATAAATATGGATAAATATGGAATGAAATTATTTCGTGATCATCTGCTCTCTTTACGCTCGCTACTCTAAAGCTTGAATACGCTACCTTGTGGCGATTTACGAAACTACTAAAAGAGGTAAAACATTCCGTTCTGCGTATCTCCTTCGGGGAAAAACATAAGCATGTTGTGTGCATTACAAGTTTGCACAATGCGTGTTTTTCTTTTTTTTTTTAATTATTCACGTGATTCATCATAAATATCTGTTGAAAAATTGCGAACAAACATTCTTTGTTTATATTGTTCTGAGTGAATTTGAATAGATGTGAGATTTTATCTAAAGCTCGAAAGGAGGAATAATAACATTAGCTTAAGAATTAGGATTTTCACCTCCACCTAATTCATAAATAATTGATTTCACTAACCTTATGTCACTACAAAATCTAATTGCTGTCTGCAAATAATATCCTTGAGAATATTATCACAGGACGGAATGAATTTGAATTAGGAAAAAAAAAAGAAAAATTAATTTGAATTTTGACCTCTTGAAATCAAATTATGTTTTTCGCAATCACGAGTGTGTGTATGAAGGCGTGTGTGTTTGTGGGGGAGGGGGGGGTATGTGTGTTTGTGTGTAGGGTATGTGTATGTGTGTGTAGGCATGTGTGTTTGTGTCTGTGTGCTGGCATAAGTGTGTGGGTAGTTGTGTGTATGAATGTGTGTATGAGGGGGTATGTGTATGTGTGTGTAGGTATATGTGTTTGTGTCTGTGTGCAGGCATGAATGTGTGGGTAGTTGTGTGTATGTTTTTGTGTGTGTATGTGTAGGTGTTTGTATGTATGCGTGTGTGTATGTGTTTGTGTATGTGTGTGTATGTGTGCGTGTGTGCAGTTGTGTGTGTAGGACATGGATCAACATGGAGACCTCTTTCGCTATAGGAGCAGCATCGTGAGGAGCCCGTCGACGGTGACGCTGCAGAGGGTGGCGGTGGGAAAATAAAATTAAAGGACATCAAAACAGTCAAGTGAGAACAATAAGCAATCGTGATTGCTCAAAAAAAAAAAAAAAATATTAATTTGAATTTTTATCATCTTGAATTCAAATTATGTTTTTCTCAATCACGAGCGTGTGTGTGTGTATGAATGCGCGTGTGTGTTTGTGTATGCGCGTGTGTGTTTGTGTACGCGCATGTGTGTGGGTGCGTGTGTGTGCGTGTATTTATGCATGTGTGTGCGTGTTGTGTATGCAGGGCTGTGTGTACGCGCGTGTGTGTATGTAGGCATTCGTGTGTGTGCGTGTACGTGTATGTAGGCATATGTGTTTGTGTCTGTCTGCAGGCATGAGTGTGTGTATGTGTTTGTGTGTAGGAGTGTGTGTTTGTGTCTGTGCGCAGGCATGAGTGTGTGTATGTGTGTATGCGTGTGTGTAGGATATGGACGCAACCTGGAGACGGTTTTCGCTAGAGGAGCAGCATCGTGAGGCCGGTCGACGCGACGGTGGTGCTGGCAGAGAGTGCTGGTGGGAAAATAAAATGATAGGACATCAAAACAGTCAAGTGAGAACAATAAGCAATTGTGATTGCTCAAAAAAAAAAAAAAGAAACTGAGAATTTTAATCACCTTAGTGCGCCAACTTTGCTTTATTACTTTACCTTGCCTTTTGGAACCGATTTAAATATTTCCTATCGCGAAAACAGTACCCGTGGATTCGTATTTAGTACAGGAAGTGTCCATCTCTGAGCAAAACTTCTCAGTGTCAAACAGACATCGCTTCAAAAGCACGATTTCGCGGTTCACGCTTGTAATTGTTCTTAAAAAGCGTGTTCTGCCTCGTCCCATTCATTCGCATGAGGTGCATTAGCGGCCAATCAAAAGTGTCTCCCACGTCATTTGCGTAGAAATCACTCTCCCAGAGATGCGGTCCTGCTGGAAGTTGGGCGAAAATGTCGATTCCTGTTGTCGCAAACACGGTTAAGGTCGAGTCCCCGAGTTAGCGCGGGGAAAATTGGGAAATCCTGAAGCCAATCATGACGATGGCGGAAAACTGATTGCTTTCATCTTCATCCCCGACCACCCCTTTTCTCTCTCTCTCTCTCTCTCTGCTTCTGGAGGAAAAGAAACTTCCTCTTTCGCTGGAATCAACCCCCCAGCCCCCTTTCTGCACCTGGAAAGATTCCTTCTAACCTGATGGATGGTAACGAGATAACGCCACGCGCTCTGAGTCTGAAAAGACCACTGCTTTATTGGTTGCCCTAGCATAAGAGTTTCTCCAAGTATGCCACGACTTTAGGAACTCTGCGATAAAGATGAAGACTTGTGTTGAATTAGATACGCAATTGAATATATTTTTTGCATAAAAATACTTCCTAAGTTGTTATTAGTTGAGTAGTCGGACCAGTAAACGAGCACTTAAACACAATTTCACTTTCAGAATTTCTTTTAAATATCGTTAAAAACTAGCATTTGCCACACGACAGTAAAAATATTTTCATTGATATATGTAATACTAGCGGTACCCGCACGGCTTTTCCCGTAGTAGAAAGTTAAAAGGTCATTTAATTCAACTGTATATTCACAAATAATGGATGATGAATTTCTCGCCAATATGCTATGTTAATTTGCTCGTCCACGTCTTGGTAATTTGCTCGTTCATGTTATGATAATTTACTCGTCCATGTTATAATAATTTGCTCGGTAAAGTGTTCTTGAAATTGTAATAAAAAACGAACAAAATCGAATTTTCGAAAAATCGCTTCGAGGTGCACATCCTCATATTACGAATTAATTTTGGGCCGAATTTCATGAAAATCGACCGAACGGTCTAGGCGCTATGCGCGTCACAGACATCCAGACATAGAGCTTCATTAAATACTAGTGGTACCCGCACGACTTTCCCCGTAATAGAAAAAATAAAAGGTCTTTTGGTTCGCCTGTATATTTACAAATAATGTATGGTGAATTTTCTCGCCAGTTGACTTGTACCCATGTTACGGTTCCACGTTATGATCATTTCGTAATTTACTCGTCCATCTTATGATAGTTTTGTTCTTAAAATTGGAATAGAAAAAGAACCACATCGAATTTTGGAAAAATCGCTTCGAGGTGCACACCACCATGCTACAAACTAACTTTGTGCCAAATTTCATGAAAATCGGCCGAACGGTCTAGGCGCTGTGCGCGTCACAGAGATCCAGACATCCAGACATCCTGACATCCAGATAGAGAGACTTTCAGCTTTATTATTAGTAAAGATAAAGATGTGGATGTTATTAAATCAACAAAACTTCATAGAAAGAGATGGGTATTGTGCAGGTCACCTTCCGAGAATGAATGCAAACAGAGCAATGTCGCAACTCCTGCTTGTAGAAGATCAACGAGAAAACCAAAACAGGTGTAGGGACTCCCTGGATGAGGATTTTGGAATTATAAAAGTTAAGAACTGGAGGTCGATTTCTGTTAAGAGGATGAAATGGTAAAAACTTCAAAAGAAGTCAGGGCCCACAAAAGGTTACTGTGCCAACGGCGTGAATAATTAAAGAAAAAAAATTGCTAACTCTAATGATTCTAAATGCCAACCAACAACGTTTTAACGCGCAAAATTAGCAGATTACTGCAGTAATCTGATAATTTTGTGCGTTAAAACGTTGTTAATTCCCATTTACTTCTCTGCACAAAGGTATTTATTTATTTCTAACTAGTGGCACCCGTACGGCTTCGCCCGTAATAGAAAAATTAAAGGTCTTTTGGTTTGCCTGTATATTTACAAATAATGTATGGTGAGTTTTCTCGCCAATAGGCTTGTACCGACGTTACAGTTCCACGTTATGATAATTTCGTATCTCGCCAATTGACTTGTGCCCATGTTACGGTTCCACGTTATGATAATTTCGTAACTTATGATAGTTTTTTTCTTAAAATTGGAATAAAAAAAGAACTACATCGAATTTTCGAAAAATCGCTTCGAGGTGCACACCCCCATGCTACATACTAACTTTGTGCCAAATTTCATGAAAATCGGCCGAACGGTTTAGGCGCTATGCTCGTCACAGACATCCTACAGACATCCTACAGACATCCAGACATCCTCCGGACAGAAAGACTTTCAGCTTTATTATTAGTAAAGATGGTTCTATTTCGGATTTCTTTACCTTTATATATATTGAAAAAAATAACGTCAAAGAAATTGTGAAGGATGTCTGTGGTTGTCCCACGTCTAGAGAGCTGTAGCACCTGCAGCCTTGAAATTTGTTACAAAATTACTTCGACTTCGGGGCCTTTCACTTCGGAACGTTTCCCCCTCCCCCCCCCCTTACATTTCAAATTAACTTTTTTTGTTATTAACTTTTAAACTAAAATTTCACATAAATTGACTGTTAAAGGGATGAAAGATTTCCCACATCCCTTACCATTCTTTGCCATTCAATAGAGTTTTTTGAGCAATCACGATTGCTTATTGCTTTCATTTAACTGTTTTGATGTCCTATGATTTTATTTTCCCCCCGCCACCCTCTGCAGCACACCGTTGACCGGCTCCTCACGATGCTGCTCCTATAGCGAAAACCGTCTCCAGGTTGCATCCATGTGCTACACACACGCACATACATACACAACTACACACACACACACGCATACACATACACACAACTACTCACACATTCATGCCTGCACACAGACACAAACACATATGCCTACACACACATACACCGCCCCCACGCACATAAACACTCATACACACAACTACCAACACTCATGCCTGCAAACAGACACAAAGACACATGCCTACCCACACATACACATACCCCCTACACACAAACACACATACCCCCACACATAAATACACACGCCTACATACGCACACTCGTGATTGCGAAAAACATAATTTGAATTCAAGATGACAAAATTCAAATTAATTTTTTATTTATTTTTTTTTATCATAAGGGTTTCGAAATTAGCGAAGATCATAGGCTAAACTCAATTCAAGCAACGGAGCTAAAAAGAAAAATGTTGCTACAGGCACGAACTTGAAAACGACTTTTTAAACGTATACAAAACGGCCTTTTTGACACATACGCCCCTTATCCCAAAAGCTGTGAAATTTAGCACAAGTTAGTTAGTAAAGGTGCTCTTCGAAGCATTTTTTAAGAAAACTCTTTTATTAAGCGTTTTTTCTGAAGTTCCCTTTTCCTTCGGATTGGAGTAGGATTTCCAAATTGTTCTAATTATAATGAGCTCTTTAATTTCTATTTTTTTTACAGGATGGGGGTTTTCTGTTTGTGATAATAAGGTTGTTTCCATCAGTCAAATGTACTACTTTTCGACACTGAAGTTCATAAAATGACCAAAAAAAATAACATGGAGCGAGAAAAATCTTTTATTTTCAGAACGTTTAATTTTTAATTAATTTTTTTAAATTTCCGATTTTCAAACAAGGCGTGGTCTTTATGAAGTCACAAGTGATGCACTTTGGCGCGTTCTCCGCTGGAGCGCTGAATGCTTACGCTTGCTGTCTACCGCGTTTCCAGGTTATGACAACTCAGAAGCGAATTAAATATTGAGCTCTACACTTGGTATCATATCGTTGCCAGTACATGTGAGTAAAGATGTGAATTAAATATTGCGCTCTGCGCTAATGGCATCAGGAATGGCATTTCATCACTTGCGATGTCATATGCTGAAACGTAAAAAATGAAATTGAATGTAAAAATATATTTTTAAAAATGTTAGCAACTTTGTCAAATTATTTAAAAAAGGGTCAGATCCTTTGCTCTTAAGCATGCTCTTTCAGAAAACAATAGTTTTAAAATTTCGGGAACGATGCCATTGTAAATCGTTATACGTTTTTCAATCTGATTCTTCCTAGCAGACGATTTAAATTTTCGCGAACTAAATCAGATCGCGAATCTTTGGTGGTCGGTGAGCGTTAGATACAAGAAGCAGAACCCTCAAGTGGTTTAACAAATATTTTCATCCAGAATTAAACGGGCCTACTTTCCCGCATACCAACATCGACTTTCTAGCATCCGAATCCGATTAATATTCTCTCAATCAGCTGAAAGTGCAAATTATTTCAACCATACTTTTTTAACATTCACAGTTGATTTCTAAAAATCCATTCCTCTCTAATCTGGTGAAATGGATGCGTAAAAGAAATAATAATAAATAAACGAACAAACAAAGTAGTAATACCTTTCAAACAATACAGCTAATGTTTTTTGTTTTCGAGCAAAAAAAAAAGAGAAAAAAAATTAATTTGAATTTTGATACCTTGAATTCAAATTATGTTTTTCGCAATCACGAGTGTGTGTACGTTGGCATGTGTGTTTGTGTGTGGAGGGTTTGTGTGTAGGCAAGTGTGTAGGTGTCTGTGTGCTGGCATGAGTGTGTGGGTAGTTTTGTGTATGAATGTGTGTGTGGGGGGGTATGTGTATGTGTGTGTAGGCATGTGTGTTTGTGTCTGTGTGCTGGCATAAATGTGTGGGTAGTTGTGTGTATGAATGTGTGTGTGGAGGGGGGGTATGTGTATGTAGGCATATGTGTTTGTGTCTGTGTGCAGGCATGAATGTGTGGGTAGTTGTGTGTATGTGTGTGTATGTTTTTGTGTGTATGTATGTGTAGGTGTCTGTATGTATGCGTGTGTGTATGTGTTTTTGTATGTGTATGTGTGTATGTGTGCGTGTGTGTGTGTAGTTGCACGATACTGCTCCTATAGCGAAAACCGTCTCCAGGTTGCGCCCATGTCCTACTACACGCGCATACATACACAACTACACACACACATACACACACAAACACATACACCTACACACATACATAAACACATACACACACGCATACATACAGACATCTCCACATACACTCACACGAACACATACACACACATACACACAACTACCCACACATTCCTGCCTGCACACAGACACAAACACACACGCCTACAGACACACACTCGTGATTGCGAAAAACATAATTTGAATTCAAGATGCAAAAAATTCAAATTAGTATATTTTTTTAATTTTTTTTTTCACTTCAAAATTTAACAATAAATGGTCAAAATTGCCACACTTTCTAAAATTACTTTTATTATTGTTCTGAAACATATGATGTTAAAAGTTTAAAAATAAATTATGAGCAAATGAAAATATTTGCATAGTTTTCTTTTTAAATCTGTCCCATCTCTCTCTGTCTACCGATGGCAAACTCCATGTAACTCAGAAATCCATCTTGATCCAAATCTTCTTCTTTTAGCACTTGGTCGATGAATTCTAAAAAAAGATGAATACGTAATTCAAATATCGAATTGATCATCCAAAATGCTGTTTTTACTAATTTTAATCATTCTCTGGTGAGATTGATCAATAAAAGCGAGTCTCGTATCGGTCGAACTTCTTTCCCTGTCGTTTTCGACCAGTTACGATGAAAAATCGCATCCCATTCGCCAATCTGATATTAAGTTCTTCAAGCGGGTGTTAATAAAGGGGCTAAGTGAAATGGTAAAACATTTGCATTGTTTTAGCTCCACCTGTATGGAAAAATTTTAGCTATACAGGGTGTTCCGTTTTAACCTGCAAGACCTGTATTTTCGCAACAGTTAGTCCTAGATGTATACTTCCAATTGCAAAAATGTTCAAAATCAGATTAAGAGTTAAGATATTGAAAGCTTGTGGTAAAAACGAGCTGATGTGTGCATCACATGACTTCCTTTTACTCCAATTTAATGCCATTTCCCTATTATTGGCCGTTTTAATGTGATTCAATTGTTTCCTCTCTAAATATCACCAAATTGAAACCAAATTCAAAATTAAAAAAATTGCCAATCTTTTCGCCAAGTTGGCGACAAAATTTGGCGACCAAAAGACTGCCGATATATTGCCAAGTGTCCGACAAATTATAACACCACTTGAGTTTACATCGAAATTAACAATGATTTCCCCCCAAAAAGGGGCAAAAGATCCCCTTAAAAACACCCGAATGCAAACAAAATTGAAGGTGCACAACTAGGTCCCACTAGGAGTCTACGTACCAAATTTCAACTTTCTAGGACATACCGTTTTTGAGTTATGCGAGATACATACACACATACGCACATACATACGTATACAACTCGGGGGTCGTCAAAATGGATATTTCGGGTGTCTGTAAGTTCCCAGGCATATATCCACATGTGGTCGGGTCGAAAAAATAACTCAACATTCATTCGGGGGTGAGGAAAATGGTAATTAAAGCCGATTTTTGAGTGAAAATTTTTTCGCGAATACAATACTTACTTTTTTGTAAAAGGAAGTAATAAAAATAAGTCAAAAAATACAAAATTTAACTTTTTATACGAGCCCCAGCTCCCCTAACTTATATTTAGGGAAATATTTTCCATTGAAAAATAATTCCAACACAAAACGTTTGAAATTAATACGACCAATATTCACCGAGATGTGAAACACAGCGTTTTATGACTTACACCACTTTTCACACGCTGTCAATAACAACTTTTGGGGGGAAATATAGCGGCTAACAAATGTTTAAAATTATATGTGAGCATAGAGTGTGGTTTTCCAAATTGTTCGAGGTTTTTGTAGTGTGTTTTTGCATAACACGGCTCAACATTTGCATTTATTTTTGAATAGCAATGAAAAAAATAAGTGCCTTGTTTTTCTTTCTTTGACGACCTGTTCTTCGCCTGAAAGGGGTAACAGTTCCAATGTCACCCCTTTCAGACGAAGGGCGATAAAAAAGACTGAAAGGGCGATGAGTTCCAATCTCATCTTTTGTATGGTCCCTTAAAACTTTGAATTGGAATATCTCTTTGAGTTTTGCTAGCGTAAATGTCAAGTTTTTTGTGTCAGTAATAGTCAGTCTCTCTTTCAATGGAGATTATTTCTCTAAATATTAGTTAGGGGACCCAGGGCCCGTATAAAAAGTTAAATTTTGTATTTTTTGACTCATTTTTATTTTTGCTTCAAACTTTCAATATCCTAACTTTGCATCTGATTTTGAACATTTTTACAATTGGACGTACACACCTAGGACTAACGGTTGCGAAAATAAAGGTCTTGCAAAACGGAACACCCTGTATAGTAACACATGTAGACTACACCAGTCAGGAAAAAAGTTATCTCTGAAGATCAAAGCATACGATAATAAAAGCAGTTTTCAAAACCTGAAACCCATCCTCATATATATAATAGCCAATGATCGAGTAACGCTCCTGACGTCATCAACAATGAAACTCGCGCCACGGCGTGATTATTTGATACTATGTTTTGGTAATGTTTAACTTACAGGAAAAGGCTTTATTGTGACAGGGCTGAACTCGATCCGTTAACTTAACTGTTTTACTGGTCAGATTGTCATTTCAGGGAAATGAAGAAACGAAAAAGTGGTCAACAGTGAACGCTATCTACTGGAGTTTAGGGTTAATCTACTGGAATTAGATTTAAAATTTCAACTATCAAATTATCACCAAACAGGCTTCTTTCAAATGTAGAAGCATTTTTTCACCCGCCATACCTTGACGAGCGATTTTCTAGTATTGTAATATTTTGTTGTATAAGTCAGAAATTATTTTTGTTACTATAAAATGAAAGTTTTTGTTATTAACATTTTAAATATTCAGGCCTCCTAATATTCGGAGTAGTAGTTTAATTTTCAGCTTATTATTATTTTGAATGTTTTTTTCCAAGTAGTCAAGGACATGCGGGGCAGAGCAGATGGGATAAAATAGAAATTAGTTTATTTCGTTTACTTATTCAATCGTACACTTCTGTGTGCACATCTTTCGTAGCTCTGAGAAGATTTAGACGATTTTCTCGCGGCAGGCACTAACGCAGCCAGAATTCAGCTTCTAGAAAGTGAGTTTCTAGGGAAATGAGATATGGATAAATTTTGAGCTATGGATATAAACTCTCATATTAGATTTGGCAAAATATTGTAACGGATCCGGTGCGGCTTCCAACTTTCTTGAAAGGACGACACAGTTCTCGATTAAAAATACAGGAAATTTATTTACACTATGTACAGGAAAGAGCGTCAACAACTGCTAAATTAATCATCAGCAATTAAACAAATATCACTCAACACCGTAAACTCAACGGTTACACACGTATTTACTTCCAAATACGAAAACAACACAGCGAAATGCCTCGCAATAAACAGAGCTAATACACTCTCAGCACAAATTCTCAATCGAAACTAACTTTTTATCACGCGGGACGCTTTTATAAACATCGAAAGAAATCTCTCAAATATTCCACAAGATTCCAAACGCTTCTCGAAAATAGTAGACCGTTATCAAATTTTATCAATGAACAAAAAAGAAATAGGGGGATCGTATACTTTAGTCGAATGTATAGAGGTTGTATATTCAGTACAGGAAACTATTTACAGGTTACGTTACTACAATAATTACTATTTACAAAATTTGTAACAATATGTTAAAGTCAAAGATTCTGCGTGATTGACCCTTAAATCTTCCCTAGCGGCGCCCCTGGGGAGTTGTTTTCCTTTATAGTTTCGCTGTTCATAGTCCTTTCAGTTTTCGCTGTTAACGCCACCAAAATGCCTTTAGCTAATATTGTACCAATTGGGGGGGGGGGCGCTTGATGAGATAAGGAAACAAACAAATGCTGCTTTTAATTAAATTTTCTTTATCAGTGCAAGAGTTTGCAAACACCCTGTGGGTTAAAATCAAAGGCTCTGTCCGGTTTGAGCTACACCTCCTTTCCTTGCTGCGTGACTGCTGATGATCAGTGGCACAGCAAAGGGAAAGGGGGGTTGGGGTGACACCCCCTGCCCCCCAGAGGTAATGGTTTTAACATAAAAACAAATTCTAATACAGTAGTTTATGCATAAGAAAGGGCTGTTTTGATTTGTTAAAGGTTCCGGTGCAGCTTCAACTTTCTTGAAAGGACGACACAGTTCTTGAGAGAAACACAGGAGATTTATTTACAACTGTGTACAGGGAAGATCGTTAACAACTGCTAAATTAATCATCAGCAAATAAACAAATATCAATCAACAACGTAAACTCAACGTTTACACACGTATTTACATCCACATACGAAAAACAACACAGCGACATGCCTCGCAATAAACGAAGCTAATACCCTCTCAGTACAAATTCTCAATCGAGACTGACCTTTTATCATGCGGCGCGGCTATTTACAGACATCGAAAAGTTTCCACAATATTCCAAAAGATTCCAGAAAATCGTAGACCGTTATCTTATTTCTTTCCATTCACAAATTTTATCATTCAGAAATGAGGGGACCGTATACATCAGCCGAATGTACGGGGGCTGTATATTCATTGCAGGAAACTATTTACAGGTTACGTTACTACAATAATTTTAGATGAAAGATAATATAATAAACGCCAAATTTAGCTAGATTACGACAAATTAATCACAAAAATAATTACTATTTACAGAATTCGTAACAGATTGAAAGGAACAACTTTCAGAAGGTATTTTCGATCCAAAAATACCCTTCAGAATGTATTTTTGATCAAAAAACCCCCTTCAAAAGAAATTTTTGATCAAAAAACCCATTTCTGGCTGCGCTAATGCTGATGATAAGTACTATTTTTTTTTAAATCCATTTTACAAACTGAAAAGAAGGCAAAAGAGGAGGAAGGCCCACTCACTCGCATCTTCCTCGAATTTCTCGTTCCACCAGCTCTGCAGCGCCATTCTGGTCTCCGACGATTTCATGAGGTCTGCCCTGTCGATCAGCTCCTGCTCTCTGTTCATGACGTGGTTCATGGCCCCCAGCAGTTCCAGGCCGTCGAGCCTCTTGTCCTTGTCCAAGTCATGCAATCTAAAATGAATGCCATTTTGTCTTACAAGAACATCCAAAAGAAATACTTTTCCTTGCAATGTTACAACACATGAGTTCCAGCACAGTTAACATGCGTTTAATTTTCTCACTGAATTAACTATAAATACATTGGGTAACTCCATTTCAATCGACTTATTAATTTTTTTTTTTTTTTACAAAGCACCCTATAAATAAAGACTACTAGATCCTTATTTTCACTGTACGAACTTTATGAAGCACTAGTGGTACCCGCACGGCTTTGCCCGTTAATAGAAAAATTAAGAGGTCTTTTAGTTCGCCTGTATATTTACAAACAATGTATGGTGAATTTCTCACCAACTGGCTTGCCCATGTTACAGTTCCACGTTATGCTAATTTCGTATCTCGCCAATTGGCTTGTGCCCATGTTACGGTTCCAAGTTATGATAATTTCGTAATTTACTCGTCCATCATATGATAGTTTTGTTCTTAAAATTGGAATAGAAAAAGAACCACATCGAATTTTCGAAAAATCGCTTCGAGGTGCACACCCCCATGCTACAAACTAACTTTGTGCCAAATTTCATGAAAATCGGCCGAACGGTCTAGGCGCTGTACGCGTCACAGAGATCCAGACATCCAGACGTCCTACAGACATCCAGACAGAGAGACTTTCAGCTTTATTATTAGTAAAAATAAGCACTGTTAAAAAAATCCTGAAATTTTACGGTAAAAGTTATACTGGCATCCATGTTGGCAGTAACTTTTACCGTAAGATCCTATTTTACTGTAAAATTTTACGATAGAATAAATGAGAGTTAAAAAACGCAACATTCGAGCTGCAGGTTCGATCTCGTGACCTTCGTACTGGCAGGCGACTTGCTGACCAACATACCATTTGGGACACATTGAGTGAGGGGAGATGTGTTATGTGCTTCGCACTGTAAGTCACGTGGTGTATCAATTAGCACTGCAATCGTTAATTTTTTTCGGTACAATTTACTGTATTTTTTCTGTACCGTAATCACTCCATTTTACAACAATATTTGCCATAAAAGTTTCCTGAATTTTTAACAGTGCAGACTCTATTTACATATAATGCAAATAAATTTTGAAGGCTGTAATTGTGTGTGTGCGTGTGTTCCTTATATAAATCCACAGTTTACGTCGGTTCTTTGCTAAATTTGGCACAAAGGTCCTTTGATACTCAGGAATTTGCAATTGGAGGGGGGGGGGGATATCAGAAAGTTCGTGAAACACAGAATGTTGAAGCCTATTATCAATAATGACTGCTCCCTTGGAATTAAAAAAAAATGTTCTAAAGAGGTCTAAATTTAAATTTTGAGTTAGAAAAATGCTCTTTGCTACATGTTGACGGGAAATTTCATGCCTTTTTTTTTTTTTTTGAGCAATCACGATTGCTTATTGCTTTCATTTGACTGTTTTGATGTGCTTTCATTTTATTTTCCCGCCAGCACCCTCCGCAGCATCACCGTCGACCGACTCCTCACGATGCTGCTCCTATAGCGAAAACCGCTTCCAGGTTGCATCCATGTCCTACACACACGCGCATACATACACAACTACACACGCACACACACGCACACACACAAACACATACACACACACACACACGCACACACACAAACACATACAAACACCTACACACACATACACTTACACACATACACAAACACATACATACACGCATGCATACAGAAACCTACACATACACACACACACACGCACACACACAAACACATACACACACAAACATTTACACACACATACACTTACACACATACACAAACACATACACACACGCATGCATACAGACACCTACACATACGCACACACATATACACAACTACCCACACATTCATGCATGCACACAGACACAAACATATATGCCTACACACATACACATACCCCGCCCCCACGCACACAAACACTCATACACACAACTACCAACACTCATGCCTGCACACAGACACAAACACACATGCCTACGCACACACATACCCCCTAATTAATTTTTTTTTGTTTTATTTAAGCGTGATTGTTGAACATATTTACACTCAGAAACATATTTTTTGTCATCCCCCCCCTTTAGGAAAATTTAAAACCGACTACAATCTCATATTATATTATCCGTCAATCCAACAGCTCTTCCATTACATGCCAGACTAAGTGCACACCTATAGTAAATTGAAAAACGATAAATTGGTACTCACTGGAAGTAAAATATCTCCATGTCAATGTCGTTCAACTTCTCTGCGAAGTCCTTGTTGTACATGTCCTGGACATCTTCCCGGATGTGTCTGAAACATTAGCAGATGTTGCAGTCTTCGAAAACAAATTGTATTGCATTACTCGTGAATTATATAGAATTTTAGCATATTGATTTTAAAATAATTAAAGTTTCAGGAGAAATTGAAAAATCTATGGGGAAAAGTAGGCTTTTTTTTCTTTTTTTTTTTTTTTTTGCAACCTCTACAATTTGTGAACGATGACACTTCACGGAACAAAAAAAACCTTATTGCCAATACTTGAATATATCAAACTAAATTTCTCTTGTTTTCAAAGCATCCATTCTTTTAAATTAAGAAAACCCGATTATCACGGGACGCGGGACCGTCCCGCCGCCAACAAAACCAAACGACAGCAGCCAACAAAAGCAAATCCACCGCCAAGAAAGACGAAAGAAAATAAAAGCGACCAAGAACAGTTTACACGACAGAACAAGTTGGAGTTTTTTCTGGGGTTTTCACCCGTCTGTATCTCAGCCCTATGAAGATCCCCGGCGTTGATTTTTGGTACACTCAATCTCTAGTGGCCCATGACGACGTAAACCAAAATACAATCCCCTGGACTATCAGGGGGAGGAGGTATTAAACTTATAAAATTGCTGTTGAAAAAAGTTTTCGCTTCCTTCGACAGGGCTACAGCCCAAACGAAAGGACGAATCAAACTGAAAATTCGCACACGCATTCCTTGTGCCCTACTGATGTGCCTTTTGTGCCATTTGACCCCCCTTCCCCTCCCCCTGTTTTTACCCCCCAAATCGTACTTTCCCGGGGTTCCGCAGCAGCCCCCCCGGGGGCTATGGTAATGATTTTTTTGTATACATATTCTTGGGGAGCCATTGAGGACATATACAAAAATTCAAATCCCAGGGACATCATGAGCCGGAGTAATTAAAGTTTGACAATCACTAATTTCCCTTAAATTCATGTGTACTTACTCTCAGGGTTTGTTAATCTTTGACTGCAATTGCAAGGCTAGAACAGATTTAAGATCTAACAGTTATTCAAAAGTTGTCTTAGGAAATGAAATTCAATCAAGGTTAATAAAACAGATCCAACAGTTGCAACTAGATGCTAGACGTTAAATCGCGAATATCACAAATTTGGCAAAGCGACTGCGCATGCGCGCGGACTAAGCTCATTGGGCTTTCTGTTTTAAGATTCTATGTTGTTTGTTTATATTTAAGCAGAGAAACATTAATGATTGAGATTAGAATACAGTCCCCCCAGTTTCACCGATACGAATTTTCTTTCCTTCCTGTTTTTTAGTTTTGATATATTTAAGGGTGAAGGAATTTTAAATGCCGGCGAAACTGGGGTTATAAAAAATGAAAAGATTTTGCGTGACATACTATATGTAACTGTACGCATGTGAATATGATACATCTAACTTTAAAATTGAAAGCGAAAAATAGCACTTATTTCTTGGTTTGCTTATTTTCTAAATCAATGTATTTTTCACAAACATAACACATTATGAATTGAAATATATGAAATATGTATGTGGATATCCGTGTTTTGCAGTAATTTGTTAACAGACAAAATTTTTGCAATTAATTTAAGCAAGACTTTTGAAATGAGCTAAGTCCACGCTCATGCGCAGTCGCTGTGGCAAATTTGTGATATCCGCGATTTGACGTAGAGTACAGTTGCATACATCTTCTGACACATTCAAATTTAAAATATTTAACATTTAACGACTTGTTTTTTTTTTTTTTTTTTTTTTTTTTGCTTGGTGATAACATACGTTATTTTGTCTTTTTAATGAAGTCTTAAACAAAACTAGGTTTTTAACGAAACAAAGAGTTCCATCAAAAGAAAGATAAATCACCCAACAATTAAAATTATCCCATAAAACGTAAAATAATCCACAATTTAAGAAAAAAAAGTCATTAAATAAAAACTGAAAAGCTAGATTAATATAATTTTTTTGTAAGTGTCGTTCGAAAACCCATTGCTTATGATATTAAAGAAAGGCGGCATGGGAACCCTTGCACGAATATTTTCTTAAACTCAAGTCTTAAAACGCAATTTGTAAGGCCAAATTTTGTAATATTAGGGGCAGTGATTTTTAGAAATTAAAGCTCCAAAAACGCACTTCTGAGCGATTTTTGTTTTTAAGTATTTATGGGCTTCCCCCTAAAACTTACAAATATTTGATGCAAAAGAATATTGTCTTTGTTTATAACATATATAAAAGCTGGTATTAAGTTGGTACAAGTAAAACCAAAAAACTCTTGAAAATAATCATTGAATGAGTCCAGATCGAAATTTATTTATTTATTTATTTTTTTTTTGTAATTTACTTCGATAAATACATTTTCTATTTATAATCAGCAAATTATTTATTCGTTTTCTTTTCGTTTGATCAATATGAATAACCTAATTCAGTTTTAATTGTTTGTTTTTCATCTAGTGGGATAACATTTTACTAGATAAATGTTTGGATTTTTAACATTTCCATTTTTTGAAACGTTTTTGGTTAACTAATGTTTCATAAATATTAGAAACAGATTAATTGCTTGTGTTTTAATTAGTATTATGCATCGCCCTCGGATTGTTCTTTTAATTAATGTATAAAAAATTCAAGTACGTATTATGCACTGATGGTATAAATAGCTTGATTTTTCTGTGTGTATAACGGGGGGGGGGGGCGCCAAGAAACCTTCGCCCCGGGCACCGTCAGCTCTTCGAACGACCCTGTTGGGATTTCAACGGTTTTCATCCACTTCATGGAAAATAACAAGCATAAAGTTTCCTAAACCGCTACAAGTTGCACGAATGCGAACTTTTCACTGTCGTAAAAAATGTATTTAGCTCCCAGTTTAAAGATTAACTGAGCATATTTATAAAGTGTATCGAATTCAGTCCGATTACGGCCCGTCCAGACTGATTAAGCTCCCAAAGGGAGCGAATAAGTTCATGGACTGCGTAGCTTTGCAAGAATTGCAGGCGAGTGAAATTCTTAATACTTACTTGCAATTATGTCTTAGCTTTGGCCATGTTTACAATAATGCTTTTGGAACGTCCTTGATAAATCAGGAAGGTGTCACGCTATTATAATTATACCATCCTAAGCTTATTCTAAAGTTCCAGAGCCACGACTGGCTTTAAACGGAAAGATTTCTGAATTTTTCATGAGGTTTCAGGATAATGTCTGTACCTCAGAGCCATAGTTACATATGTCCAAAAATTGTGAATTTCTGTTCATTAGTGCATTGTATGTGGAAGCCTATACCGCATCGAGCCGTGTGAACGAAATTCTTTTTAAAAAATAATTTTCAATTTTTTACCAGGGTTAAAAGAGCGCGCGTCCCATCCTTTACCTGTCCCAGAAAAAAGTTTTTCCTATCTACTGTAAAATTATCTTAATGTGACTTATGTTCCTCTGGCTCTGAGGTATAGATTTCAGGAAGGTTTCTGAATTTTAGCGGAAAGCGTTCCTAGTTTTTGCAAGATATATCACAGGCAGAAATTGGGCACATCAGCTGCCCATTATTTCCTAGGAACGTTTCTCAATCGTTTTTACCGTGTGGTGCATATCCTAGTTCACATCTAGTCTCTCTTTCCCAGGAACGCTGTATATTGTTATTGAAAACTACTCATTTAGAGTAAATTACAGACTTGTTTTTACAAGTAACTCTTACTCGTAATCTCTAATAAATTCTCTGTCTTTCAGGACGTTCTTGACCACATCCATCTTCGGTCTGTAGTGTTCGTGACCGGTGTGGCGATCATCTCTGTGCTGGGCTGAAACAGTGGCATAAAGGAAGCCCAACAGGAAGAATGAGATCGGGAGAATCGTGATTTGAATGCTTTCTGGCATCTTTAATCTGTGAAATGAAGTAAAATACGAAAATTATTTAGTGAATTTATTAATAAAGTGCTTTTGAGCAAAATTTAGATTAAATGCATACTTGTAAGAATTATTAATAAATAGTTTACAACAACATTCCAATGGGTGTATTCTTTCCTTATCCTTTTTCAATTCCTGCGGTTCGTTCACACTCTCCTTATTTATACACTGGTAGACAATTGCTAAGGACGGATTGCAATAGCAGCGTTAGCAACCACAGAATGCAGGGCACGAAAATATGGAAATTAGTATAAATTAGGGATACATTAAGACGTGTTGTGAGTATGCAAATTTTAGACTCACGACATTGCTAGTCGCGTGATAGCGCTGATAAGCGATATAAAGGATTAGGCATGTTGTTGATGATCTAAATGAAATATCCAACTTTCCTCCCGATAGTTGTGCAAAGCCTTTGCATTTATTTATTGTTTTTCTTATTACCGATTGGCAACGAACTGTAAGAACTTCTTCAGCATTGCAAGCCATGTTTTTTGTCATTCAACCATCTTGTTATGTGAAATGTAGCTGTGTCTTTTGGTTTCATGTTAGCAGTGCTAATAGTCTTCTGCTTTAAGATAAAATAAAATAGTTACTTGAAATTATACAGTCCACGCTTATTCCTTTGCGGGCCATCGAATTTACACATGTAATGACCATTGTAGTTCAAAAGCAAAATTTGAAGGAGGGGAATAAATTGGCGAACTTGCATTTTTCGGTATGCCTTCCCTACATCCCTTAGATGATTTTATGGGTGGCCGCGTGTTTGGCAACATCAAAGAAAGGCAGAAAAAGTTTCATGTTGCCAGGGAGTTCGACGTCAGCCACAGGGTTGTTTCTAGAGTTTAGAAATCATTTCATACAAATGAAATCTGTAGCAAATGTCACGAGGAAGGTCGTGTACGTAATACGACGTCAGCAGAAGATTGGTACTTAGTGCTAGCAACGATAAGGAACCAGCGCAACACAGCTACTGAGGTAGCAAAGCAGATTATTATTATTTTGTTAGAAAAGTTCGTGCTACACCAATAACATACACACACAGACACAGACACAAAATTATTAAATAAATAAATAAAATAAAATTGAAACAAAATAAAATAAACAATGTAAATTAAAAATAAATCAATAAATACATTTAAATCAATAAATAAAAAATTTTTAAAAATCACCCCGAAAATCTTGATGGCGCAACTTGCACCATATTCCCCCCCCCCCACCCCACCCCCTGTGGGCATACCTGTTTTGAAATTGGGTAGGCTACCTCAGACCTGTTGAGAATGCAATATTCTTCGATCATATTAATAATTATTAGTTTATTCCAATTTTTATCAACGTTTTTGCATAAATCTTCTAATGTGAGGACGAAACAATTCTCGCGCATATCAGAAATAAATATCCATTTAAACCCCTGGTTTTTCTGCAACAGATGAAATTTATTCCAAGGTTCCAAAGTATTTAAAACGTGAATTACAATTGTTTTTAACAAATTTCATGCTAAAATGTAAATGAGCCTTCAATCCAAAGTTCATTGTTGATCACATTCACGGACATTGTTAAACAAAGCTTTTCTTAAAATGTACCTCAAATTTTTAAAGCAAGATAAATATTAGGGTTTCTCAACATCCTCAGGTGAAAAAAAAAGTCAATGGTTTTTATGGGGCACAGCATGAAAGAAGTGCCATTTTGAGGTAAAATATAAAATATTTCTTTGTTGACCTCAGTAGGAATTGTCTTAATTTAAAAAATCAAAATAAATAAATAATAAGAATAAAAAAATATAATAAGAATACTTTTTCTTAAAAAATAAAGAATAAGAATACTTTTTCTTAAAAAATAAATAATAAGAATACTTTTTGTTTAGACTAGCAAAATTACCCGGCGTTGCCTGGGTTAGCAATAATTATGAGAAACAATCGTTACTTGAATTTGTTTTCTGTGTTAAGTGAAAGAACTTAAAACACACCTTTTTGACATGATTTAAAATCTAGCTTCTTCCTTACTCATAAAACTAAAGTAGCAGTAAGTAAAACGAGCAAAATAGTATTCATTTAGAAACGAAAACACGAAAGCGTATACAAATTTGAAGAATTTCCGAAATATGAAATTAAACTTCACATATTTAAAAAGATTTATCAGTTAATACTTATTTTTTTTTCATGGAGTCTTACCTTCTCTGTATGTCTATTGAAGAACGAACTGTTTAAAAAAATGTAGCCGCGCGCCCGTGATCCCCTTAAACTTGCTTTAGTTATTTTGGAAATTTTCAATTATTGTGGGTTCTTGGTGCGATTTAAAATGTTACCGAATTTGCGGGAATCGTTTTCAGATACCTTGGATAATGCTCCCCCTCCTTACTTTGTAAAACGGTATGTTACTAATTTTTGTTAAAGAGATATTGTCGCCATATGCTAAGATACTTTTGGTCACGATAAAATGGCGCTAAACAATTTCATCCGAAATGTTTCCAAAATAAGTAGTAAAATTTGCGGCACAAAGTCACATTAATGGAAGTTTTTGTGCTGTTTATGGATTTGCCTAATTTAGTTGCTGGATTATTTTACAGTAAAAAAAGTTTTTAAAGATTCTTTGATTGACGATATTTTGTTTACATGGTGAAAGCTGACAGACATTATTACGTAATCTTTGACTTCAAAAACCGCGACAGTTGAAAAAACTGCCAAATGCACCCGCTACTGAAATCTTTTTGCATAAATTTTGGTGAGGTTTCTGCTGTTAAATTGGGTAATGATTAAAAAATCCAATCAGCACAAATAAAAAAAACCATTAATTACACTAAAGTTCCGTTTAAATTTAAAATAATCAACCAAATATAGTTATTATTAGCCAATCTTGGGGAAAAAAAGTTACTTTAAGATTTGACTTGAGAAAAGTCTCAAACAGTCAGACGAAACACAAAAACATTCAACAATTCTAACTATGTTAACTGGGAGTTGAGATGATACAATAAATAATGAATTGGGTTGAGGAAAGCCTTCGAACATGGAACAAAAAAAGCTCATAACTCGTTTTTCATACAACTTAGAACTTTCTAACAGATACCATCTTCAGCAGAAAAATAAACGCTTTCGATGGGCACATAATTTTAATATGTGCACGTATTTTTTCACCGTCATATTGGGGCATTTATGCGAAAATTTGGACAAATTAGAATAAAAAAGGAACAATCAATCGGATTTTTTTCGAACTGGTCTACAAACCTCCCCAGTACCAAAAAGAACAAACGGTGAAAGTTTCAGCCAAATCTGCGGCGTAGTTTCTGAGATCTTAGGGAACAAATTTACCAACATCCATTTATATATATATATAGATAACAATATTTCCATAGCGATATATATGACAATAGATATAACAATACTAGCTGCGTTGCCCGACTTTGCACGGTCTACCTCAAAAATAAAAGTTATGTCAAGTGACGCGTGTTCAACAATCAAGCTTGAACAAAAAAAAAAAAAAAAAAATTGCGGCAGATTCCAGAAAAATAACCCAAAAGTAAACATTTTAAATCTCCCGATCACAGGAAAAGTCTCAAAACAAATCCCAGAATTTTATTTGTTCATATTCGAGAAAAAAAAAATGGCAACTAATCTTTCTTCTCAATGATTTTCTTCAAGCTACAAATTTCAATACAAGCATTGTTATGGAAAGTTGAGATGAAGCACTGAATAATAATTTGAAAGGAGGAAAGCCTTCGAAAAATAAGGATTTTATGTCGAAATGTAAGTGTCATAATTAATAATTTTTTAATTAATATCTCCGGTAATTATTATCGGATCATTATGTTAAATAGCCAACTATGAAGACGGAAAATTAGGAATCTATCAATACCTGGTTCGATAGTCAGTTCATTGGCGTTCGAGAGAAGTAACTTGGACATACATACATAGTTGTATACATAGTTGCATACATAGTTACATACATAGGTACATACGCTCAGTTTTTAATTATATAAGATTTTTAGTTTAGATAAGGGTAATAGTGCAATTTCCTTCTTACAGGCAAGAAAATAAGTTTGAATAAATAAATAAATGAGACTTTCATTCTCTTCGTGCTTGTTTATTGATCGATAATGGAGGGAAGAATTCTGTACAAAAAGGATTGAATTTTATTAACTTAATTGTGTAAAATCATTATAATCAACACTACGTTTAAAGGCTTAACACAAACTGCATTACAAATTATGTGTTCATTAATCATTAATTAACAAACGATGTTGAAATAAAAAATAGCGTCAATACATTAGTCACTATTAATAACAGATAAGTAAAATTAGTAGTTTCCCCAGAAGCAGAATATTTTTCAGCACAGATTAACGAGCCAGAACCAGTCTGCAAAATAAACGGGTATTAGATTAATCGTAAAGTCTAAATCAGCACCGACAAATGCTTAAAAATAAGATGCTAAACTTAAAAACTACTCAAGCTACCTATAGATTCTATCCCAGAAAAATGTAGTACAAATTTTCGTAAGCTAAATATTAGTTTTTTATCTTTTAAAGTTTTAGGTTCTTTTCTCCCCAACTAAAAATAGTCTGCAGACTTTTTAAGAATCTGCGACGCACATCGCAGGGTCGCGTTACTTCTGCTATGGGGATAGTGACTAAAAATATTAAATATATTTAAATAAATTCCATAAAGAATTTTCGCAGACGCCATTGCCTGGTTTTGCTTGCCATCCGCGTTTATTTATCCACGAAGGAACATCCCCCTTCCCCAAGATCAATGGCTCCCCCAATATAAACAGCAAGAACGAGAGCCCCCCCCCCCCCTCCCAAATAGAAAAACATTCTTAAAAACTCCCCCCTAAAAATTTCCATGGCACCGTCTGCGCCATAACATTTTGACTGCCCCCATCATAGAAATAGCAATACCGGACCAAAAATTCAATACCGGTATTCGGTATTTGTAAAACGTGATACTGGAATACCGGTATTGATACCGGTATTTGAAATTTCTCAAAAATTGCTTGAAAACATATTGTTTTGTTGCCACATTTCATAATTTTGTATAAAAGTTCTATTATTACGAAAACGTATTGTGAACATATATAAAATGAAGGAACAAATGTCATAATAAAAAAATCAATAGTAATAAAAAAACATAATGCATCTCTTGAATTGTCTCTAATCCTGGAACTCATTTTAGTGTTCAACTTTCCTACAGTTGAAACTACTCTTTCTGAATTCACGCAGGTCGGTGGTACTGTTAACAATGCGTGACACGCCTCCTATAATTTAATATCGTAAAAGTATTTTATCTTCAAAAACATTTGGTCTGTTGCATGTCATTTATGGGTTAACCCTTATGTGTGCATGTTTCTTTCGTATTGTGTGTATTTCTATTTTTTTTTTTTTTTTTTTTTTAATTTAGAGCTAGTTGAAATTTCTTTAATGAGAGACGATACTTTTCCAATATTAACATCATTTTCTCTTGAACAGGAGGGGTTTGTGTTTACTCTTTATTAGCTCTCTGGTTTGAAATTTACGATAAACTTGACTTAATTTGATCTTGTTGGTTTCTCTTATTCGTTTTAGCTTTCTTTTCGAAATTATTTGCGATTATAATTATGTAAATATATGCAGGCCCCGACTAACTAAACGTGAGGCCCAAGGCCCACAATGCTTTGGAGGCCCCCTCTCTATTCTATCACCTTAAGTTACAATTAATAAATCATCAATTTTCATTATTTTCACAAAAAATGCATTATTTTTTAATGCTGTGCATAAGGTTTTAAAAAATCGCTGCCCCTGAGGAAGATGAGGCCCCAGGCCCAGACCTAGTTGGCCTGTGCGGTAATTAGGCCCTGAATATATGAAAATATCTTTGAATTCGTGGAACATATTTATGCTTTTGATCTATGCAAATTTTCAAGGCAATATATAATTTTTAAAGATTATTTTGCCAAGTATGAAGCGAAATAAAAGCGAGACGGTACAACAAACCAACACTGGTGCCAACAAACTGCCATTTGTAATGCTAACAACAAGCAGTTTTTGTTAAATTTAGTACAGTTGAGACAAACATTTAAGAAACAAGATTATAAAGCATTCCTGTAATTGATGTTTTGAATAAATTATTCATCGGACAAGGGCATTCAAAATTACACTCGAAAGTAACTTTCCCAAAACGGAAAATGAGCGATCAGGGAAATGGAAAAAATAAATTACATGGTGCACAAAATACTTTTGTTTAATGACATTCTATTAGTTCATGCTTTTGAAGCTAAATTTTTGCATCAATAAATTGATTTTCGGTTCTGTATCATGGGAAAATAAATGTTAAAATATAAGTAGATATCTTAAATTTAAAATTCTTGAATTAAAACTATTGATTATTTTCAGCTAATACCGAAAATACCGGTATTTTCCTCAGCAAATACCGGTATTTCGAAATTGCAAAATTGCTCGAAATACCGGTTTTCGGTATACCGGTATTGCAATCCCTAATCATAAGTATTCCCCGTTTTTCATAAGAAGGCACTTGACTCCTCCCTCGTCTGTTGGTATCCGATGATTCTATTTCGCTGTTTTCAGCAGAAAGTATATTCGGATCATAGCATTTTGTTGTAAAAGCAACGGTTTTTAAAATGTAAGAATAAGTAAAATGGCAACAGACAAGCGAAGCAAGTGATATAAAGGACACTAAGACTTTTTTGCGCATTAAAATGCACGCCCAAATGAAGGCTGTCTGGTTTTCGCCTTTAGAAGCGCGTGGATTGCGCACCGATCATCCCCGCGTAAAATGGAACTGTGCGTTCGAGGAGGCGTGGCGAAGTGCCTTCTCATGAAAAATGGACAATATATTCAGCCGTGGTAAGGCAAAGCACAGTATCTGCAGAAGAGAGTTTTTGAGACATTTGAAGATACGCGTTTCGGATACCATACTAACAATAGGGTATTGATGGGATTTGCCGTTGATTTCGTGCTTTATTTTCAGCGGAAACCAAATGCACAAGCTTGCACAATAAAGCTAAAGCACAATAGATAACAAAAATGCAAAAAATGAAAAAATTGCAGCTTCACCTTCCCACGCCAGTATTTGTGTTCAAAACAAGCAAATTTTTACTGTGTTAATAAAACACAGCGGCGTACCTAGCATTGGGTGACACCCGGGACGGCAATTTGTGGTGTCACCCCCCCCCCCTTAAACGCAAAAAAAAATGGCTGCAATATTCTATGTAAGCATGAGATTCATACAATTTTCTGTCTAAGTATTGACAATATGAACCTAATCCTCAGTATAGTATTCACCCCATGATGTGGGGGTGGGGAGAAAGGGGGGTTCCGGGAGGTCTTCCCCCCAAAAGTTTTCAAATTTATAGTCTTAAAAATGCATTTTAGCTCATATTTTTCAGAAACTTGCAATTCCACTTTGGGTGTCAGCCCCCAGACGGGTGACACCCGAGGCGGACCCTCCCCCCGTAGTTACGCCACTGCTATATAGTAAAACCCCTCCTAACGGACACCCCTCAAAGGCGGACACCCTCTTATGCGGACAATTTTTAATTCCCCAGTTCCAATGCAAATAACATTATTAAACCCCTGTCCTGCGGACACCTCTCTAATGCGGACAAAAAATATTGTCCCGTTAGTGTCCGCATTAGAGGGATTTTACTTATTTCAGACACTTATAAACATTATTATAGTCGTATAGCTGCAAAGAAAATTTCCGTGTTAAAGTCGCAAGTAATTAAATTTTGGATAGTCGCTTAGAATTTCTGTCATAGACCCTGTTCGTTAACGGTGAATTTGAAAGACTTACCTACAGTTTAAACTCTCTCTCTACAAAGATGCTCCCAGTCGAAGCGTTAGACCACGTGTAACAAGGAAATGAAAACTGCATTAGAGCACAGGTGGAAACTTAAGAAAGAACGTTGATAAAATTTGGAGATAAAATTTGCGCGCATTTTGATAAGTTTTCCGTTTTTATTCCTCGACTCAAAAGAAAAACAAACAAAGCCGAAAGTGTTAGAAAATGTGAGATTAATTACCGAAAGGATATTATATAGGGTAGGATAAAATGGGTAATTTTTGACCTATTTTAACATTTTAAAGTTTTATAGAAACAAGATTATTATTATTTCCTTTTACAAAAAAGGAAGTATTGTATTCGCGAAAAAAATTTCACTCAAAAGTCGGCCTTAATTTTCATTTTTCTCACCCTCGAATGAATGCTGAGTTTTTTTTTTTTTTTTTTTTTTTTTCGACCCGACCACACGTGGATACATGCCTAGGAATGTACAGACACCCGAAACATCTATTTTGACGACCCCCGAGTTAATTACAACGAATTTTCTCGTGACGTCCGTATGTGCGTATGCGCGTATGTGTGTATGTGTGTATGTATCTCGCATAACTCAAAAACGGTATGTCCCAGAAAGTTGAAATTTGATACGTTTACTCTTAGTGGGGTCTAGTTGTGCACCTTCCCTTTTGGTTGCATTCGGATGTTCCTAAGGCCACTTTTTGGGGGAAATCATTGTTAATTTCGATGTAAACTCAAGTGGTGTTATAGTTTGTCGGACACTTGGCGATATATCGCCTGTCTTTTGGTCGCAAGTTTTGTCGCCAACGTGGCGACAAATTTGGCGATTTTTTAAATTTTTTTTAAAATTTGGTTTCAATTTGGCCACTGTTGGTGATATTTAGAGAGTAAACTATTGAATCACATTAAAATTGCCAGTAATGGGGAAATGACATTAAATTGGAGTAAAAAGAAGTCATGTGATGCACACATCAGCTCGTTTCTTGACAGCGAGTGTTAGTATGACGATCCTTTGATAGAAATAGGTATTTTTGAAAATTTCAGAGCATCAAAAAATATTCTGAGATAGTAAAACAACTGTATGTTTTCTCAGAAGTGTATTTTCCAATTTTTCAGAAAACATTTGCTACAGTGAGTGTACTGAATGCAGCACAGTGATAACAAACCTGAGAAATAAAAAATTCCTTTGTACTGAAAAGTAAGAGGTAGTAATGCAGCGCAAAAAGGAACAAATTTGAGGATCTCAAAAGGAAAAAGGAGGATCCAGTATGTTGACAACGCATTAAGCATGAAATTGTAGGAAGTTTCACAAGGCAAACGGAGCAGTTGAACTGGCCCACATTTTTAGAGGGCCCCGAAAACACTCACATAACTTAAATGTAAAATAATTTGAAAAAATGATATTGATTAGTTTTAGCATCGAAACTGAAGAATTAGTGGTATGTAATAGAAAAAACAATTATTTCTTAAAAACAGGGCCGATCCTAGCAGGTGTGCCTCGGGCGGCACGGGCGGCTAAAGCAAGGGGCAACCGCAAGCCGCATATAATTCTATTAATCAAGCAAAATTTTCACAATCTAAATCGAATAAATATGCTGAATTTTAAATGTTTATCGAAAAATCAAAATGAGTCCCGATTTTTCCGATAGCATAGCATTATTTAAGAAAAATAGAATAAGATACATTCGCAAGTACTTCAAGCAACAAAGTCTGTGGGTACGACTTTCCTGAATAGAGCTTTCGCTCTTCTCCTGCACGCTCATTGTCCTATCGTTTATTAAGCAATGCCTAAAGTACGACTTTGGGACTTCAATTTCTAAATATTTCCGGGGGAGAACTGCCTAGCATATGTAACTTTTCGCGACGCTAGGGCAGCCTCCTAATGTCACGAAAGATAGTCTATAATTGGATTTTCCAGATATTAATGTAGAAAAATATCCAGAAAGATCCACCGTCTCTTCCCAGTTTCCCAAAGAAAGTATAAAATTGCGCTTTTAGAAATATCCACCTGGGAGCCTTCATACTCTTCCCAAAAATAGCCTAAAATTGATTTCGTTCCCAAAAAATATTTTAGTTGGGAATTTCCTCACGTTTTCTCTATCGTTACCAGGTATAGCCAAAAATCTGTTTTTGATACTAGTGCCGAGGAATTTCCGGAGCAAAGTCGCCGGATCCCCTACCGTCGCCAAAGACAGCCTAAATTTGCGTTTCAGACTTAAATTTCGAAAACTTTCGGTAGGAGAGGACCGAATCTCACTCCTTCCAGTAACGTCAACAAAGATAACCAGAAATCGCATGTTTTAAACTTCAGTTTTGGAACATTTTCGGGAAGAGCCGCGATTTTCCAAAGCAAAGATCACAAAAAATAGCTTCAAATTTACTTCAACTTTGAAATAATTTTAGGAAATAACCCATCAATACTTTCCCCTAAAGTTCCGAAACAGTTCCTAAAATTGTGATTTTTGACGTCAATTTTTAAAATTTCTCCGTAAACCTTGAATATCCCCGACCTCTTTTCTCCTTGCATCATAACACAACCAGAGATTAATTAAAGCTATTTTTCATTCGTCAATTTCTGAAGTTTTCTGGTGGATCCCCTCCACCCGCAGTTCCCCACTTCTCCGTCTTTCCTTTGATGTCATCGAAGGTAGACTAAAACGCGTTTTCATGACTAGTAATGTTTGATATCTATTTCTTTCTTCAAACTTGTCCTAAGAAGTTTCT